>NC_086298.1:4727227-4929790 GCF_963924245.1 Chroicocephalus ridibundus | reverse complement strand
GGAAGATTTTAGGAGAAGGAAAAGAGACAGAGCAAAGCACTGTAAGCAACAGAAGGAAAATGAAGGAGGAAAACCAGAGAAGTGGAGGGATGGAATAAGATGCTAAGGAGAGAGATGCAGAAATCAACAAATGCATGAATACAAGGTAAAAAAAAGCAAGACCCAGATTTCTCATTGATATACGTTGGTTGGTAGAGCTCCATCAAATCCTACTAATTTATGTCACCTGAGAGTCCAGTCCACTGACTTTCATGTAGCTTTGTGGATTGACACCACCTCAGCACCTGGCTCGGGCACTGTGGGCTGTGGTCCAAACAAGGGTACATGATACATAGCATGATTCCTTTCTAGGGCACAATCTCTTTATTGCTCCCAATTCCCCAGACAATTAGCTAAATATAACTGGCAGGAACTTCTGTTATTGTCAGCAGGTTTCCGATTCCCATCACCTCTCCAGACCATGCACTGTGTCAAGCACCGTAGCGCTTGTACTTCGATGTACTTCAATGTCTGTCCTGAAAGATTAGATTTACTCACCTCTACTTACTCTTTTTTAGACCAATCTAAAGTTAGAATATAACTTGTTCTGCATATCCTATTTCTTCTATTAATTCTCCCTTACACCTTTTAGCTATGGCTGAGTCTTTAAAAACTCACTTTGTTAAAAGTCCTATTGTTTCTCACAGAGAGATTTATTTTTTTTTTTCCCCTGAGAAACAAGTGAGTAAAACTGTAGTAGAACCATTTATGAAGATGAAAGTAAGAGGGTCAAACCCTCCTTGATTTTGCTTAGATCTTGGCCGAGGTCTTCATTTGATCCATGCAATGAATACATTTCTTGGTTATAGCACTATCAGGCAACTGTTTGGCCCTGTATATTAATCTCAGAAAGCATCATGGAACTGATTAGAAACTGAAAGGAGATGGAGCAGGGCATGCAAGGCTCATATTAAGTAAACGAAGGAAAGCCTACGCTCTAAGGCATCTTTCCTGCACTGTATGTGTTTCTGAGGCCGTCTTCCCTGTGCGTAGTTCCTTAACTTGAGTTCTGCATGACTCATTGCCCCAAGCAGCAATGAATTGTCTGCCAGGTTGCTACTTCTGGGGTATTAACAGAATATTGAGAATCTCATTTCTGATCTCCCTTAAAACCGCTTGGTAAATGGATCTGGCTCAGAGAAAGGATGAAAATAATGTAGTGCAATATAAAGGCCCCAAAAAAGGGAGGAGGGGGGGAAAAAAAAAAAAAGAGAGAGAGAAATGAAAGAAAAAGATGGGATTTCCAGAGAGTCCTGACTGATCTCCACTTCATTATTGAAAGATTGGACTATTAAAGGGACACAGTAGGCCTGAAGGAATTGTGTGATCATTTGTGCAAATGGTAATTTCAGTGTTCAGTCTATCATATCCATAAACAAATGTAATGTTGGCTAGGGGACTGACATGAGTTATAGCAAATCCCTTTCCCAGGAGGCTCCATGCCACTTTGATGCAATGCCTGAGAATGCAGAGAGCTGGAAAGTAAGAGATGCTTCCTCCCTCCTGTGCGCTCGCTCTCTCAGCTGAGCTGATGGGTGAAGCCACTCTGATTACAGCAGATTTGCGGAATTAAATGGAGGAGCCACAGCGCTGACAAAGAGAAACCGTTTCCAATTCCAAAAAAGCTCATCTCTGTCTTGTACTTACTCGCTCACACAACCGAACATGCAAAATCCGCTGAGTAAATAAAGATGTGTTACTCTGGCTCAACGCACTACTTGCTGAAGTGCTAATCCAAGGGAAATGCATGCCAAATACTTCCCCTGCTGTACAGATGTGCTGCTTGGCTGTGTGTGTCCTCACACGCTTGTAGGTGGGGGAATACACGTCCTAACATTGAGACTTCACTCTTGTGCTCTTTGTGAACTCAGAGTCAAGCAGTCCAAACTGGGATTTTCAACCGCGCCTGGTAAGATGAACACCCTAATCCCACTCACCCTAATCTCAACCTATTTGTAAGACTTGAGCATCCTTTCTCTGCTCAGTTTCCTTACAATCCTGGACATAATCGGCAGCGCTGTTGAGTTGCTGTGCAAACTTGTGATGCATAAATTGAGGTTAACCTCTTTCTGGGATTCCTATGGAGGGAACTACATCCTCTGTTAGTGCCAAGTAATGCATCTTCCTTGCGTTATCTCCATCTACTCTTACTGTGCATGTGGTTCAAAAGGCTAACACTTTAGCATCTTGTCTCTATAGCCACCTGGGCCAGGACAGGCCGCAGGACACTGTGTTTCCCCAGTTCAGGGGCTAAGACACAGCAAAGATCAAGCCTTCCCTGGAGACAGACAGCATCAGAACAACTCTTACCCATGGGCTATCAAATGCAGAATTGTTTTTGTGGAGCTGAACGAAATTACTGGTGGGATTTGCATTTTCAGAGTCCAAATACTACACTGGTATACATTCAGCAAAGTAACAAAATTAACAAACCTAAAGAAAGCCAAAATAGAGTGCTGTGACATCCAGGTACAAGAACTGATAGCTCTCAGACTGTTGAGACCTCATCAGCAGTATTGTGAATTCACCCTAATGCACTAAAACACCAGTTACTAAAACCCAGTCCTAGACAGGAGTAGCTGTGAACTTGGAAAACAAGCTTGTTCTGTTTCTGACCCATACAAATGAAGCTTTCACAGTTTCTGCATTGAGATAAATCAACACAGGCTCTCCCAGCTTTCTAAAGGCAAAGGGCAAGAAATTTGTGCTTTATATTCATTGGTTCTGGAAAATACAAAAATTTTTAAATGTCACAACACAATGTATTTATTAATATAGAATCCAATTTCTTGGATTCTTATTTGTGCAGATTTTTTGAGTAACTTCTTTTCAAAGAAGAGGGGCAACATTGCATCAAATCCTGTGGCATGTTCTGCAGTGGTTTACTTGGTGAGAAAGAACCTCACTGGATCGCACAAAGAAAGTGAAGGGATATGGGCTTTGTTGGGGAGTTTGAGTAGTGGACCCAAATAATAGTCTTTGTTCACTGATTCTTCATACGCCTACAGTTGACCACCCCCCCCACACCAGGGTCGCTTTTCACCTTAGTCCTCATATTATCATAAAGACTACCTAAGATATCTGTTTCTCTGCAAAGGGGTAAACGATCATTATTCTTATTTGGTCAGGCAGAATTACCCTCAATTTTTCTATTAGCTCAGTTTGAAAACTTGTCTTGCTTGTTTGTTTGTTTTCTTTTTTTTTTTTTGCTTTTGTTCTGCATCTTAACTTTCACAAGTCAAGAAACAACCACCAACTAAAAGGGAAACATTTTCTTCGTTCAAGGGAATTTGGACTGCAGCAGCTAAGGGAGAGATCTGCAAACAGGGTAAGCATGTTTCTCCACGTCCCAGGTTCCCATAGCATCAGTGGGTTTGAAGACCTTGTGCTTCTTCCTCGCTATCTGTTTGGAAGGTTTATGACTTGCAAAGGCAAATCTGTGTGTCCTACAATGTGGCTTAAAATACAAACCCATTAAAAAGTAAACAAACGGTCCTTCATACCTCAGACCTTCCTGCATGGGGTGTTTCTAATGAGTGTCCGAGTTTTCTAGAGCAACCAGAACAAACGGCTTGTAATTCCTGCCGCTCGGCCCATGGAGGGACATTTAGTGATAGGCAAAGACATGACTCTACCTCTGCCAAGGCATCAACCCCACGTCTGAGCTGAACCGTAGATGACTACAACGTGTTCTTTGCTGTAAACAACAGCAGGTGGCTTCACCAGTGAGCAGCTACTACAGATAAGAAGTTACATTGGAATTTGGATAGATGAACGGTGTAGGGAAAACTCAGAGGATAAACATTTACTTCTGCAGGGCTTCCCAATAGCTCCAGACAAAGCAAATCTGGGAGCAGATACGAATGAGGGACTCAGCACAGAGTCTGATCCAAATAAGAGGACTTTCCTGGGGCAAAATTTCACGCAGTCTATGACAAGGACTGCCAAAAATCCCTATCAGCCATGAAACTAGAAAAACAGATTGGGTAAAGAGTGCTGGAGAAAGCTGCAGATCATTAGTCTGCTTTGCCTGATTGCATGTGGTTTCTCCCTTGGCTCAGCAAAGCCAGCTCAATTCCTTTCCCTGTTAGACATTGGCCCAAATTACAGAGTTTACATCCAAACTTTACAAAGCATTAATATTCAGATGGTGGGTTATGTTTCCATCTATAATGCCTTTCATTTTATGGGAAAATAACATACATTCTAGTTTAAATGTCCTGGTTTTCAACTGCTTGGCTGGTTTCTCATCCGATTTCCTGCTGGTTCTACTCCACCAGTGTAATTTCCTGACTCGATGGAGTAGCACCTGATCTTTGTCAGAATCAAGGAGGCCAGAATCAGGCCTCTCTTCAGCTGGACAGTGTGCTGGCTTTCAGAGTCAGGGGCACAAAGGACCTGAGCATAGCGGCGCCTGGGACCCATCTTCTGGTCCAAAATTAAAACTGAGACAGTTCCTATATTTGAAGACAAAAATCTAGCTTTAGCTGACTGCCTTGCCTTGTGCACAGGAAACTGGGCAGGCTTTTTTGTGTTTTTGTTTTTAAATGTTCAATGGATGAAAACAAAGCTGTTCTGGGAGATGGATTTCAGTTCCCAAAGACAAACTCTGCCTCCTTTGCGTAACCCCATGAAAACAAAGGTTGGGAACGGGAAGCGTTGCTTAAACTACAGTGTCATTAATGGGCGACTCTGTAATAATCAGGTGTATTTATAAATCAGGAACAACTTTCCCAGCAAGACTACCTTCCATCACCTCCCACTGCATTATTGTTCCCTGCCAAATCTGTCAGCTCACACTTGCATTGTTAATTAAGCGAACCACTCAAGGCAGGTGAACAGTGAGGAAACAACCAGTAATTTTCCCTGTGATCACTTCTCTCTTTGGGTCTCTGCACTTGGCTGCCTTCTTTCCACATGACCTGCTTTCTCCCCAGCACAGAGGTGAGCCTGGGAGAGGCACCTGTGGGGAGAAAGAGGCAGCAAGTCAGGGCGAGAGAGAGAAAGCAAGAGCAAAAGGACAAAATTTGCTGAAAGCCTCATCTGTAGCTTTCAGCATCCCAGGCAGATCCTTTTACTGATTTCAGAGTGAAGGGAGTGGAAATGCTGTAAGCAAAAGGATTATAGGGAAAAAAAAAAAAGAAAACAAAACAAAACACTTCTTTTCCACTTCCCTCCTTCCTCGCCTCTTCAACTCCCCCCCCTCTTCCTTCCTCCGCTTACTTGGGAAATTGCTGTACGACCGAAATCCACAGGCAGCTTCAGCTCCTTCCCCTCTCTCTTGACCTTTTCACAGTTCTAAGGGTTATTTAATGAGCTTAGAAAAATAATGCATCAGTTAATGGCGGAATCCCTGGAAGGGCAGCATTATCAAGTTTTCCTTTCCTCCTCCTCACCCTCACTGGAGGCCTCATCACCTTCAAACCCCCACTTCCAGCTTGCTTTCTTGCGTGCTTTAAAATGTCTTCAAATTAGTACCACTTTATGAAATGGAAAGAGAGATCAGGGAGAGGCCTGGAAAGGGGCATTTAGATGTTGCACTTTGAAAAACATAGTCACAGAGGTTTGATCTTCTTAAGCTACTGAGAATGAAAAGTAATTTCTTTAAAATCAGGATATAACAACTGACGTACATCAAGAGACATACTAATGTAGACACACTATTGTATCTCATAGAAGAGGCCACTATACACTGTAAAATAGAGAGGCGATAGGATCACCTATTGCCAAAAGATTGGCGCAGCTTCACCCATGTTATAAACATCTCAGCAGTCCATGCAAAATTAAGAAAGTTTGTTGTAATACATCTAGACTCAATTTCAAGGGATTGGAAGCCAATAATTCTGCCCCTTCTCCAACAGAGACAAAACGTGCCCACATGTCCTATGAACAACTCATCCGTCTTCCCAAAATCAAGCTTCCTATGATATCCAGTGACACTTGAGACCATGTTATCCAGAATCCAGAGGTTGCACACAGTTAAGACGACACAACAAAGTACCCCTGGCAGCCTAACCCTCCTTTTGAAATTCTTTTGGGCCTTACATGCAAGAAAAAGCTGACTGTAAGGGTATCTAAAATGATATCATTACGTAGGAACTTTGAAGTATCAGACTTATCTAAACCAGAACTGAGTCTTCAGATCTATGCATTTGCTCTTGCAAGTAGCCACTTCATGTAATATGCTTAAAATAATCATTCTTCATCTAACAATTAATTGGGCCTCTCCATTCGTAGCTTCACCCATTATACTGTAAGGATCTGATGAGGACCCAGCAGTAGATACTAGCTACCGTAGACCTCAGGTTAGCATAAGGAGAAACATCTCCAACCTGATTCAATGCACCTAAGATCTGAGTCACACTCTGGAGGAGGCTCTTTACATTAATTACAGGGGAGCCTAGTATGACTAAATCCCTAAAGTACCACCTTTTAGTGTTTATAGTTGGTTGGGATGAATCTCAGGTTTTTCTCTCCCCTCGAAAGGCTTTGCCGAAGAGCTCTCTCTTCTGACTTTGAGAAGCCTGCTAATATTTTTCAGCTTGAATTTAATCATGGCTAGTTGGCATTCATCTCTTCTTGTGTCAATGTCACCCTTGAGCTTAACAAATCATCTCCTTCCCTGGCATTTTGAATCCTTCTGTTCATCTTCTCCACATACCCCTCAACACCCTGTTTAGCAACAACAATTGTTTACTTGTCTTAAAAAAAAAAAAAATCAAGTCTTTGACTCTCCATCCACTTGATTATGCCATCAGTCCTTCTCTGAACGTGCTCTTATCTGAATTCGTCTTCATTGGACACGGATGTCTAGAACTGTACATAGCATTACAGATGAATGTGTAGTGTACCAGGCTCTTATACAAAAACATTTCCATTTCTCTTGCTTTATTAGACACGCGTTGCCTGAAGCATCTTAGAATTTGCCTTTTCCACAGTCCCATCGCATACTGATACCTCAGCAGACTCTTCTAAGCATGTCTAACATAACCAGGTGTTTCTCAGGCTCACAAACGTTGTTTTTCCTATGCAGATTTCTCAGTTAACTTGTCCAATAATTATCAGCACCGTGGCACAAGCAAATTCCACTCAGTTTATACCAGTTTTTTCTATCTTTCATCACTGGTATTTTGTGCTAATTTCTATTATTAAGGAATGCGTGAAGTTGGATCGGACAGGACTGGTACTTGAATGTTACGACTAACCACCCCCACTGAAATACTTCCCTTCTTGGACAAGCTATCTCTATTTGTAACACTCTTCCGATTGGATTTAACTTTGTTTTCCCTACCTCTGCCTTAATGAGTATTTCTCATATTGCACGTATCAAATGTTTCTAGCTTTTTTGGATACAGATCTAAATTACATCAAAGAGAGAGATATTAGTTAACTTCTCAAATCAAGATCCCACATTATTCTTTCATGGTATTTTCCCAGAATAAACGCTGTGATCCATCTTACACTATCTTAGTTGTTCTGCCATTCAGAGTTGGTTTTGCACGCTACAGAGTTCACACTAATAAACTTACAAAAGCCTTGATCAAATTTTTCTAAAATGCACGTGCTTACTATTCTTCTATCATATAATATCAACCTGCTACTGAACCAACATTCTGTAAAACAGCTCTTTTGGGTATCAGAAATGAAAGCAATTTGTTCCTCCCATTATCATCATATCAAGCAGTTTGAATTTTACTTCTACCTCAACTATAGTAATTTAAATGTCCATGCATTCCTTCCCATTCCTGCCCTGCCTTTATGCCACGGTCATTATCAACATCCTTACTGAATTTGAAAGAAAATTATTCATTTTGTTTTGAGGATGAATGCGGATTACTTTTAAACTTGGTCCCATTCTTCCTGCATGGTGTCAGTGTTTCTTCTCTCATTATATTCTCCTTATCTCTATGGGTAAGGAATTTCTACTGTTTGTTTTAATTTCCTCTGCAAAGAATTTCCTTCACGAGGAAATTAAAACCTTGACATTTTGCAATTCTCACTTTATCCCCACAGCTCATCTGAGATGTTGTTCTCCTTGCTGCTCAGGGCCTTTCTTTATAGGTCTACTCGTAACCCAAGTGGGTATCTGGAAACCTTTGATTTTTCTATTGTCACAGGACATTTATCCTTTGACTTTCTGAATCCACCTAGTTGTCTGATGGTTTTAATCTAGAGAATTACACAATAGATACTCTTTTATGCTAGAATCTCCAGCCATTTCCCTTGTGTTAATGTAGCAAGTTACATTAAAAAAAAAATTAATAGAGTTATTTCTAGAGTTAGAAGAATGATCTTATTCCTCCGAACTTCCAGGGAGAGAAGAAAAAGTTACTCTAATTAGAAGTCCACGTGCTGCCCAGGGTATTGAAGAGGGCTGGAGCGATTTCCCCAGTATACCCAAAGGATGGACACTATAACAAAGGTCAAGTTTATCTCAAAAACACGTTTTTGAATATCGAGGTCAGATTCACTCCTATAAAGGGAAGTGAGTAGAATTACTTTTGTCCATGAACTACCTAAGCTTACCCCAAACACATTTGTAGCACCTAGAGCAAAGAATAGGGTTTTTTTTCCCCCTAGTGTTCTGCATAGAGCTGACTTTCACTTCAGGAGATAAAGCTATTTCTTTCCTCGTGGTCTTAAACTGAAATGCACATCTGAAAACTAAATTTAACTGTGGTTATGGCTTGGGAAAAATCTGAGATCTGCACTAGATTTTACTTCAGCCCTTATGGATCTGAATTCTCATTTATACTTTGAGTATGTTTTAACGTCAGACCATTCAGTGGTCAGTCAGCCCAGATAAACCATTTTACTTTACCTTCCGATATCTCCCCTCTAACCCACTCATTTGGGACCAAGTATTTTAGAGCACAAATTGAATGGAGCAGCAACATCACCATTCAGCCCCTCTCATTTTTATGTTTCCTAGGCTCCCCTGCTGAATGCTCGTACTATTTGGAATATGCGCTGTCACTCATTCTGCACAATTCCCCTTCTATAATATGTACTAATACACAGCATCTGCTAGAATATATACATAGCTGTTCCATGAAGACTGGGTACTTTAAGGACTGTCAGATAACTGGAGCCAAATTACCTAGGGGTTCCTTCTCCTTGAGTTATTCCACTATGAAATTCTCGTCTGCAGGCTGCAAAGGGGAAACGACAGAGAGAAAAGAAACAGCTTCTCCCTGTCTAAACTTTCTGAGGAGCCTGTCGTGCTAAGTACTGGCCTGTCTCCTCTCGTTTGCGTTAACAGTGTCTAAATCAGTCTTTCGACTCACTGCCTTCCACAGGAGGAGCTGAGGCAGCAGCACAAATGGACCCTTAAGTACCAGGGGCTGGAGTGAGCTATTTCCATATATACTTGGAGGTAGACGGGGGTCGGGGGGAGAAAAAAAAGAAAAAAAAAGTACTTTCAGCATCATGTTTCCATCTCTTATTTCCATTAGTGCAAGCCTAGAAACCCCCACATCCCTTTATTCATGTAGTAAGTACATCTCAAAATAGCTTTAAAACTGCTCTCAATCTTAATATCAAAAAATAACAACCTGGAAAGAAGCTTTGTTTCCATCCAGCGACGACTGGTTGATACGGCGGTGCTTTAGCTGCAGCTCCTATGGCTTCCTTGCTCGGGCCTCACAAAGAAGAGGCCCAAGACTTCAGCCGCAGTTAAGTAGATCAAGGTATGAGCTACTTAGAGGTCACCTGGCCCTTAAGATGTTTATCTCATGAATATTCAGGTCCACCTGGGAGGAGCTGCCATTGCCCTTACCTTTAATAGAACTGGCAGATGAGTGTAAAGAGCAAAAGCTGTGTCCTCCAGGGCCGTCAGCTCAAATGGCCCTCACCTATTTCCCATTCACAGGGGGAAAAAGAAAGCCGAATGGGTATGCGACAGAGCTTTGGGGCTTTAATCTGGCCAATAAGTTGATCCAGCTGGACACAGACAATAGCAAGGCAAAGAAAAGCCAATCTTTGGCTCTTGCAGCCTTAGGTGCTCTGTGACACAGTTCCGTCTCTGTGTTGCTGCTGGAAACTCTCTTTGGAGTGTTATAGTCACCAAAAAGGAGACTAAGGCTGCCTACGGGCTCTCTTGCTAAAATTGCTTTCATTTAGAACTATTTATCAGCATTTTCACACCATTTTTCAACCACTCTCCTTCAGCAGCTCTGTGCAATGCAAATACCTCCAAGTCATCACTGCAAGCCAAAAGAGCCCAGCCTGATAAAATATAACACAGGAGGCAGGGAAATTCAATTACAACAGACTGGCTGTGCTAGCCCCAGTTTTTTGCTGCGCTTCAAAGGGGGAGGGATAACAGGTAGGCAGATTTTGTAGACGCGTGCGTGCAATCATTTTTGCTGCTGATCTCTCAGAGGCAAAGTCCCAAGACTTGGGAGAACATAACTCCTCTGATATGACCCATTACAAAAGCTGAAACTTCATTTCGGTCCCACCTGAGCTTGGTTTTGAGGGCTTACATTAGGCAAATTTCACCCTTAAACTCAGCTCAAAGTGTTCAGAGATTAAATTTGAAACATTTCTTTGATTTGAGGTTGGAATGGTTTAAAATATCTTAAGTCATAGCACCAGGGGAAGTAGGAAAATTTCCACATCTGCCCTATCAGTCATTACACCCAGGTAAGAAAAAGTCATAAGTTCTCTGGGCACATTTCTCTGCGTATGTGAAATTAGTCCCAGAAAGTTGAAGATCAGATAGAAGAATTATTCAATATTATATCAGCAATATGCATTAGCTGGATCTGACCAGCCCTCCAAACAATATACGCTACTCCCTAACAAACCAGCAGGACACTTAATTCATTCCCATTGCATGCCAGAATAGGTAGGAGAATGTAATGAAATCCCACGGCAGAGCTGTGATCCTGCTGTAGTTTCCAAAACCCGCAAAGTGTCTCTTGTGGCACTTTCCTAATTGAGGACCTTCACTGTACAGCCAGAACAAAGCTGTCTCCCTTACGATATTCCTTTAAAACATAGTACAGACCTGTGGCACACTTCAGAATTTTTTTTCTCTTTTCTGAATAAACACATACATATGTACGCATGCATACTTTTTTTTTTATGTCCTTTGGGTAATTATTTCTGTTCCAGCAAAATCAGAACAAGCAGAGCAGCTACAAATATCTCAGAAGCTTTTAGAGAGCAGGCAGCAGCCCACACACCAAGCTGCTTGAAGAGAAAAAACTTGACGTGATGAAATTCAGATGCATCTTCACGATGGAAAACTGCAGCCCAGGCAGCCGCCGAGCCGGGGTGAGCCAGGGAGCAAGGAGGCACCGTGCCTTGTGTCGCTGATCCACCGCTCACAGGCCTGCATGCGTAACCCCCCCCCCCCGCTTCCCTCCATTGAAACGGTTCCAGGGGGAATACGGGCAAGAGGGACTAATGGGAAAATAGCATTTAGTTCCACCTTGAGAACATCCCTGCCCATGGCAGAGGGGTTGGAACTAGATGATCTTTAAGGTCCTTTCCAACCCGAACCATTCTATGAATTGTGTCCAGTTTTGGGCCCCTCACCATAAAAAAGACATTGAGGTGCTGGAGCGTGTCCAGAGACGGGCAATGGAGCTGGTGAGGGGTCTGGAGCACAAGCCTTGTGAGGAGCGGCTGAGGGAGCTGGGGGTGTTCAGCCTGCAGAAGAGGAGGCTGAGGGGAGACCGCTGAGGGGAGACCTTCTCGCTCTCTACAACCCCCTGAAAGGAGGGGGTAGCCAGGGGGGTCTGTCTCTGCTCCCAAGGAACAGGCGATGGGACAAGAGGAAATGACCTCAAGTTGTGCCAGGGGAGGTTTAGGATGGATATCAGGGAAAATTTTCACACTGAAAGGGTTATTAAGCACTGGAACAGGCTGCCCAGGGAAGGGGTTGAGGCACCGTCCCTGGAGGTGTTTAACAGACGGGCAGACACAGAGCTCAGAGATATGGGTTAGTGACGGGTTTTGTCAGAGTTAGGTTGATGGTTGGACTGGGTGATCTGAAAGGTCCCTTCCAACCTGGGCCATTCTATGACGGGAAAAGGAGGAGCTGCCAGCATTTGCCGCACAGGCCTGCGCTCAGGATAACACGGACAGCATCCATTACTTCTGCTGCCGTGGGACCAAGAAGTTAGGAGCCTCTAGCATGGCGTTATATGTCTGAAGTCTCTGCGATGTTTCAGCAGCACATACAAGAAGTTGTAGCATGTTACAGCAACAGACCCTCCGTCACTAACATGTATCTGTAACAGCCCAGCTGCATTCCAGGATCCAGGAACCTCCATTGCTGACATGTGTGTTCCTCACCTCTGCAGCAGCCCAGAATCTCTGACTATGGAACATCTGTGAATAACCTACAGTACCTTCTGCCAGCAGCTGCCAGGAGCTCCCCCAGCCGAGCCGCACACACCGTTTGTTAATTCTTACCGTACCTTCCCGAAGTGCAAAGTCTTATTACTACTATCCATTACCTTGGGTAAATATTGGAACAGCAGCATTCAGAGCACAATGCACTGGGATGCAAACACATTCTGCCTCAAGCCCTAAGGATCCTACTGAATTTTTACGCAGGAAAACTACTCTTTGAGTCGATGGTGATACAAGGAATTAACTTGGCATCACCTACAGACATTCAAGGACATTGAGACGTGGCTGCATTGTGTATTTGTGACAGGGCTTAAGCACCTGCTTAATTTTAGGCTGGTTCTTAAAACTCACAAAAGTGCTTTTCTAAGGGGTATTTTCCTGTCCTGAATGCCAATGCACTTACAGCTAGATAAAATCAGTATCAGTGAGAGAAAAGAATCTTCCACAGGGAGAAAAGTTTTGGAGAAGCAGATGTAAAGGATCCATTGCCTCACGCTAATGTTCCACGTTGGAAAGCCAATTATTATCCCTAAGGATCTGAATATTCTGTTACGGGAAAGCTGTTGGTTGAATAGATGTGTGTGAGGGAAGACACACACACAAACTCTCACACAAAGGATATTGATTCCAACTGTATTTATGATTCCTCAGACCTTTAAGAAATTGATTTTAGACTATTCTTCCTCTCTCTGTCTCACTCCAGCTGAAAATCAAAGCTCAGTGTAGGATCCCTTAAAGAACTTTTCTGATAGAGAAAAAAAAATTCCTAAAGTTTGTGTGAAAATAAAAAGCGAGCCCAAGAATCCTGTGGATTTGGTGCTCAACATTCTGTCAAATGTCTTTTCAAAGAAACAGAAAACTTAGAAATGGCATTTAAAAATAAACAAACAAACAAACACAGCTCCACTTCTTTCTTTCCTTTTCAAGTAAAGTACTGTATTTATTTTCAGTAAGTTCAGACAACAACTTGATTTTGCAATTCTTCTTTCTCTCTCACCAAAGTCTTCCCTGGAATTCGGTGTTCTCATTAAGACTTTTTTTAAAGAGACTTACACAAAGTTACACAATAGCCCCTGTGCCAGCCATCTGCACTGGTACGTACCTGCCAAATCAAATTCAGGCTAAATTTCAGGCTTTGAACCTAAATAAACAATCCATCTTTATTAAGCAAAGCGCTTGAGAAGTTTGCTCCACTTTAAGCCCAGGTTTAAAATAAAGACTGCAATTTTGCTGAGTTTTACCTGTTCTGATGAGCAAATGCGCAAAGTGACTGCCTGCGCTTTGAAGGAGTTTGTCCTGTTCGCTGGTATCAAAACTCCTACAGACTCCAGCCAGACCTGCGGTAGCACCAAGTCACCACAAGCTTCAGTGTCTGACCACAAGAAAGTCTTACTGGAGCACAAAAAGACGTATAACATGCGAACAGTTTTTCAGGTATGGACCACTGACTTCTTTTAGCTCCTACCATCTTCATTTTTATTAGCCCCTGTGCTTCTGCCCAAGTCAGTGCCTTACCCACCGAGGGGATCCACTTCATTTCATTCTAAGCACCAAGCACCAGCTAATTATAAACCAAACACAAATTAAACCCATCTTCCCATCCTCCCCTCTGAAACCCCTAATTGCCCATTACCCTGTATTGTGCTCTGACACAAAAGTAATTCTACTAAGTGGGGAGTTTTGTTGTTGTTTTTTCTTTCATAAAAACTGTTAATTTGCTATTAAATCTCTTGTTGAAAGACTAATAGCTTAATGAATGCATTAAACATGTGCAAATTAGTTTTTTTTTCCTGCATTACTTAGTTGAAGATTGAAAGGGTATGATACATCATCGTTGGCTCAGTAGGATTTAATGAGGCATTAGACCATCTTCTGTCTTGGAGGCCAGACTTATGAATGATCCCCAGAATTGCGCAGGCAACACTTGTCCCAGGTCCCTCTCCTGCTAGCGACATATATTTTCCCCCTTCCCTTTTTCTTCTCCCATTGCCGCTGATGTACGTGAAATAAAAATGTAGTTTTCAGATCAGTTTTATAATGAAAAGTAGCCCATTGCTGATGACAAATGTTGTTTACAGTCACTAGAAAAGAAGGTGGAATGGTGAGTGAATATATTAGAGGAGGAGAGGATAGCTTTTATATTCATTATACTGCCATTTTGGGCCTGCGAAGACACATAACCTTTCCCTTTCTCCCTCCATCAGGCAGTCACTTTCAGATGTCTACATTAAAATAAAAAGCTGCAGGCGGTGTGCTTTGCATTAGCTACTATCAATGAAGACGACATTTTCCACCAGTCAAACAGAGCTCCTTGTGGGAATACCATCCCTCTAAACACACTTACTGAGGTTTTCCTGGATGCTTTCCCTAGTATGCCCCTCCCTGCTCCGTACAAAAGAAAACCCGTGTAAGACAACTAAGCAAAGCCAGGGCAAGGTTCTGATCCTTCTCAGTTATGAAGGAGAGTGGCATTACCCCATCAGGATGATGGAGAACAGCAGCAGTCACCGGTGCCTGCTTGAGGAGACGGCAACCTCTTCGGAGAGGGTTATTTAGGAAGATTTTTAGATGCCTGGGGCCTGAAGTGAAAGGCAAAAGCCCCATCTGCTGAGGATGGAAAGGAAGTACCCTGAACTCCACCAAAGTTACATTTGAGCTGGGAGAAGCCTGCTGGACGGCCTCGGCTGGACACGGTTTGCAGAAGCTTGCAGGCTTCCAGCATGGGACCAAGAAGACGCTGTTCCCAGAGAGGAAGATTTTGAGTGTGGAGATTGCAGATACGAACAGATTTGGAGGAAAATCTCTCCTGTGAGGCCTGGTAGACTTTTGCTGCTCAGGGAGAAGTGGAGACAAAACGAGGAGGATGGGGTTTGTGGAAGAAAGAGTTTTATCTTGGCAACGACAAAAAAAGAACTGTTTATTTTGGGAAAAGTTAGATAAATTAAATTCCAGGAGAGGGATGCACAGTTTAAACACTTCTGAAGTTGTGTCTGTCAATTAACAGAGGAAGAGGTCTGTGGAGAGGCAGCTGCAGGACAGCCAGGAGCTGAGATGTTCTGGAACAAACCCAGAGTCAGACAGGCTGGCACCTATCCCACCCTCATGTCTTTACTTATAACTACTATATGCCATGATCAAAAGGCTGTCAGATACTAATAAAGTCTTAATGCATCATCTCTCATTCACACTGACTCATGCGAGACATTTTGGGCATCCAAGTTTAGTGGGTCACATTCCTAGGCTCCTTCTGTAGCCAGCAAAGAAGGATGAGCTCTTTCAGATTTGGAACAGATAAGTTCGGATCCTGGCACGAATTACTATTTTTTCAAGTCTTTCTCTGCTGATTCTACGAGGAGCTTTAGGGGTTCCAGCCAGTTATGTCTGACACCCAAGTCAGATGTCTGAACTTAGGCAGTGAATAGCTTTATTGGACTGTGATTTTATTCATCTCTGCAAACCCAAATATGTGAAAAGCAGCAGGGCTCCACTGCTGCAATTAACAGCTTGTGGTTAGACATTATCTAAGGGCCGAGAAGAGCCCCAGGGCACAGGATTACCGCTATACTTGTGTGTTTTCATCTGAGCTGGTACCCTCCACTGGCCTGAAGGGAATCTCACGGAAGGGGCATGTAAGGGAACATCAGAATCAAAACAAAGTTCTGATTGTATGGAAATCTGCAATAATGTGGCCACGGTATCATCCCTGGTCCTTTCCAACTGTGTTTATATTGGGTGGAACCTCCTCTGGTTTGCGTTGAAGCCAAAGCAGAAAGAGTGAACTTGTCAGGCAGTTGCTTTCTGAGGGATCTAGCTTTTAGGGGAATGTGCGATGACAAGAAGAACTGATATCTGTTCAGGAAACATTCATGTTCTACCGAGTACTAAGGACATGCCTCATTTAGCCCCGGTCCACTGACACATTCATTAATTTGTTAATTAATTGGAGTGTAGCTTCTGAGCTACACTTAGCCAACTAAAATTCAGGGGTTTAGTCTCGCCATCCCCTGAAGGTGCACCCAGAGGGTGATTGGCATCTGTAGAAGACAGATTATTCACCCCGTCTATCTGGATATCGGAGTTGGTATGGGAATACTCATTCTGTGACATGTATAACGCCGTGCACGGACTTTAGAAAGATCCTGAACAACCAGCCTAGACAAGCTATCCAACTCCCAGGTGGTTAATGAAATGAGGTGGATCCCACCCCACAGATGTTGGAGAAAGTTCCATTAGCGCTCTCTATTAATGCACTGACAGTGTAGAATAATACCGTCGTAAGTTCAGCTAATCTTTTTGCACCTCATAAGTTATGAAAGTGTTTTACAGGTTATCAACAGAACTCACTTCACCCATAATTAGGAAACATTGGATTTCCAAGCCTGCATGAATGCTGATTGTTACTCTTCAGAAATACAACTATTTCTGGGGGGAGCGAAGGCAGTTCATGTGCCTTACAATAGAGTGGTTGTTGAAAGCACGTATATCCATACACAAAAAGTAGTGGAAGCTTGTAGTTTTTAAATATTTTAAACTCAAAGACTGATGCATGGGAACTTACAAACAACTTTTTTTTTTTTTTTTTTTTTTTTCAGAACAATTAGAAATCAGAGGTATTCATTCAAAACTTTAAGGACTGTGAAGAACCGTAGCTTATACACAGGCGAATACTGGCACGTGTGCTATGGAAGAGGATGTGTCCCTGCTATTCAAACTAAACGTTCCTGTGTTTATGTTGCCTATAGTCTGGGCTCACATTGTTACCTGCATACGGCACAGCAACGACGTACAAGGTCAGTGGTAGACTGCACTCCTGTTGTTAGTGCTTGAAGAGGGAACATTTTATCCTTCACAACAAATCTACATATAGGCTATTGAATGAAATACAATAGCCTCGCTAAATTACTTCATCCATTAGCTAGATGCCTGTAAGAAAAATAAAACAGTGTATTTTTGTATGGTCCATTATGGATTGTGAGGCAAACAACTTGCATTCAGGGAAAAAAATCCCAGTATCTGATCCCAAAAGCAGCCAAATTTTGGCATTCAAAGGGAGGTGGGACATTTCTTTCGGCATTATTTAGTAATACTTTAGGAAGCCAAGATGATCTGAAGTATCAGTGCTGTGCACACACAAGGGGTCTGTGATTTGAATTAGTTGATCTAACATGCACTCCTCACCTTGAAAGAGGGTCTCAGAGTGCAAAGAGAGCTGGGGGCTCCCTGGGGACTTGGGGAGTCAGGAGGGATCCCCTGGGAGCTGGCAGGGCAGGGTGTCAGAGCGTGGGACCCATCCCACCACCCCAGCAAGGGAGCAGGACAGCCATGGGGCAGCCAGGGCAGCATCCTACATCCCGCATCCTACAGCATCACTGGGGCAGGGACTGATGGCCCCAGGCTGGGCTGGAATGGGGCTCAGGGTCCATGGGGCAGGCTGTTGTGTGTGGGATGGAGTCCCTGCATTTAGGGATACCAATCGCATACCTTAAAGATTTCCCAGACCTTCTGTGAGCAAGAGTGACGACAGGAACGGTAGCAGGTGAGAATCACCTCTAGCGTTAGTCCAACCAGCAGCCATGGCAATGCTGATAGCATGCTACCAGGTCCCGAGGGTTATGTTGCAGCTCCTCCACCTCATTTTGTCCCAGAACAGGCTCCTTGCTCTTCATTCTGGCTCCCAAACACTTCTCATAACACTAGCAAATATGCTCCATTAGGTAACAAGGCAAGAGCCTCGCTATTGGAGGGACGAGGTCAGGACAGATATTTATCTTTCTCTTTTTTTCCCCTCTCAGACTCTGTTGATGAAGCTTCTATTTTCCTCCCCAGTACTCCCAGTCTCCCTCCGAGCTCAGGACTCAGCTGCCATTCTTGAAAACCTGATGTGCAGGTGACACTTCAAGGATGTAATCAGAAAATGTCACGGGGGATGGAGGAGCAAGAGATGCTGACAGAGAAAAAATATTCTATTTTAGGCAGGCCAAGTGCATGCCTACTCCCAGCCCTCGAATTAGCAGGGCTGCCTGCTCTGTGCGCCATGAATCATCCCAGTCTGGCTGGGGGAGGAAGACTTCTTTCCCCGGCCTTTGCGGCAGCGTGCTGAGAAGGGTGCAATGAATCCCCGCTGGGGTTAAGGCAGCTGGGTGGCTTTGCTGGCTCTGCTGGAGCAGCGAGGGGACTCTCAGCGTCATCGGGAGCTGTGGCACAGCGAACGGGGTGTGTCTGGCAAGTTGAGGGTAACTTGTGAGTCTCTTGAAGATGTCACTGAAGTGGCAGTAACCGGCTAAGAGCTCTCATCACAGCGAGCGCTGCAGCAGGGGTGCGGGCGGAAAGGGGGCCAAGGAGTGACAAGGGGAAACCTTTGAGGAGAGGAATGACTGATAACGCTCCTGGCATAGTCCTTTCCTTGCGGCTAAGCTCACGTCCTCCAATTCTTTGCCATTAATAATTCAGGCATTCTCCAGTGAGAAACAGCACTGAGTCTGTGACCTGTGAGAAGGCACCGCTGTACGGACCAAGGAGAGCTGGGACTGGGCTAGCATCATGGCTACCCCATCCAGCATCCTGCCGTCAGTGAACTGGAGCAGTGCCCCTCATATTTTGGAGCAAATAGCAAGTGAGTAAAACTCCCTCTCTCTTGCATAGGAGGGAACACAGATACGTGCGTTATAAACGTAATCCATAGGGCAGGCAGAGATTCCACTGTTTCACATGCCCAAAGATTACGTCAAAACAGCATCTGAGACTGGAAGAGAAGCTCCCTGTGACCTGTTGGTGCGCACTGTCTTTACCCTAGTCTTCACAGTACGTAGTCCTACAGAGCCACCGCTTTTTTTCTCTCTTTTATTTCAGGATTCAGAAAACACAGCCATGAGAAGGTGGTTGACCTTCCAAAGATTGTATTCAAGCAACTCTTCAGTGCGGAGGTAACTCAGACCTGTGCCCAGTTAGGAGTGCTAAAACTCTGGTGCATGGTGAAGGGCAAATTGTTTGCTTCATGGCACTCAGGCGTTGTGTCACCATCCAGTATTTGTCCCTGCAGGTCTTTGGGAACCACTTCTAGTTCCTAGAAAGAAAAATAAGGGATGTTCTCGGAGGAAGGACGGGATGGGTAGCAACCTGGGTTACTTACTGGCACTGTAATTATTCGCATGCTATGGCCGAGGAGGGTAAACAAAACCTGAAGGGAGTGAAAACAGAATTATCACAACAGAGCTTGTTTTGCAGCCCCTAGAACATGATTGCTTTTCTTATGGGTAGGAGACCAATGTGAACCAAATATCGCGAAGTCTGAGGCAGAAAACGTTTGAACGACATGCCCCATACCGAGACACAAATTCCTGTGAATCAGGCATATTACATAGTGCTGAGACAGCTCAGCCCTTCGGCGTGTTTTGGAGCCTGACTCAATTAAAACACAAAGCAGGTAAAACCAGGAGGAAAACGGATTGTTTGTTTATCAGACGTAAGGGACATGCATAGTCTTCGGATTATAGCTTGGTGCTGTGAGGGCTTCTGCCACCTAGGCCCTGCTATAATCACAGCCTGCTTTAATAACAGGCTGTTAGAAAACAATGCCACAGAGCGGATGGGCACAGACGCATCCAGGTGACAAGGCAGGAGGCAGGGATCCCACAGGCTGGTCTTGGCTTCAAAGTTAATGAATGCAATAAATAGAGAGTCACTAGAGCATGAAAAGCACGCCTTCCAGCTGCGGCTGAGTTAACTTTCCTCCTACTGCCTGTGAGTCAAGCAAAACCCGCCTGATGGCACCTGGTTTGACTAAACTCTCGCTGCCCGTGAAGCTGCTGGCTACCCGCACCTCTTCCCTTAGTGCCAGGAGCCCAAGCAAAGGTGAACCTCGGTGTCCGCAAAACTCTTGTAATTGCAGCTGTTTCAACCAAAATTTACACATAAATCATCGTTGGACAGCCATACAATCCTATTCAGCCACTCACCCAGTTTCTAATGCATTAAGAGTTGCCCTTCACTTACCACCTTCCCTCCAAAATGCTTCTGTGTATCTGCTAAGAATTTCACTGGAAACATTCCCCTAACTAAAATTGTCTAATGTCTCTGATTTAAGCCATTTAAGCCAACTCTTCTCTAAATTAACGCAAAGTTTTCTGCACTGCATTAGTGTCATGTTCTGGTCTACGGCTTGTTTCACCGTCCTCAGCCTGTCTCTAGTTGCCATGAATCAAAGCAACTTTCATGGCATCATATTCCCCAGAGGCAGCTTGTCTCCTGAAGCTTTTTCCACCGCCCCAGCACCGTCTCCCTTTCTGTCTCTGCAGATCTATTTCTTCTGCTGCAAATTCAATTAAAGCCTCTCCGGGAGCCTCGTGATCAAGTCAATACAGTGACCGAGGGTAGGATGGGTTAAACTGAGGTTTAAGGCGAGTAGATACGCGAGGAACTGATGGGAGGGCAGGCTTCGTTATTAAGCAACTGGAGAGGCAGGATTCATCGCTCCTCACTCCAGTATGTGCAGCGTAGGTGGCTACTTTTAAGGTGGGTGTCTGTGCTCCCACTAGAGTCATTACGGATCCAGCCAATGCACTCTCACTCTCATCCTCAAATCTGCTGACCACGCTAGTAGATCTCCATCAGCGGTAGCAGGAATCGATCAGGGAAATAAGGGGCAATATCTCATACCCCATCCAAATGGGTGTGCGATTCCGGACGCATGAAATAAGCTCATCTGTATGGTCTGTACCGTCTTTTCTCTCAATTACCCTGCAGCTGTATCTGTTCCAAAAATAACAGCTAGCTCCTTTGCATTTTGTGATCGTGCCATCATAATTAAAACAAATTCCAATCTCCAAACAGCAGTGGTAAGAGCCCATCGGTTTTATGGGGGAGAATGGACAAGTGCTTTTTCCAAATTATTTTTACTCCAGCCTACCTGGTTTCGAATCCATCTTTGATTCAATTTGGTTGCTGTGGCAACAGCCATGACATCAGACTCAGGAGTCGTGACATCGTTGAGTGAATAATCGCATGCTGGAGAAGGCAGCAGGAAAAATGAAGTAAACAAATGTGTTTATCCACAAATGCTCCTACCATGAGGAACTGGGATCTCCAATAGTAATTTACCACACATTGCTAATGTGTTGGTTATAATATATTTCTTAATTCTTTTTTTTTTTTTTTTCCCCTTTTATTTTGGCTGAATATGAAAGTTCATCAAGGCTGGAACAAACAGGGGGAGCATATTGAAATGAGCATTACAGATCTGTCGTGCTCTAGTTTATGGTCTTTTCTCAGCGATACACAGTAAGTAAAACAAGCACTGATTGAGTCAGCTGCCTCCTGGGCGTTCATTTGCTGTAGTGTAAGGAATATTAATGCTAAGTACATCCGCGTGCATCAGGAAAGGCAGGAGGAGGCAAGCAGATTACCCCGGCTTAGGGGTATTATACACGCGTCTGCAACTTCCAAAGACACAGAGAGGAAACATTTCTGTGGGTTTTTGTCTCTTATCTTCTTATAGTCTTATAGATTTTGGAGATGCATTGCCCTGGAGTTTTAATACTCCGAGTTTTCAGGGGGGATTGTGATTACTTTTTTTTTTTTTTTTTTTTTAAATCCTCCTTTTTATGGGGTGGGGGAGCAAAAAAGCAAGCACTGAATTTCATCAGGATAAAGAAAAAGCAGATTCCGGGAGAAGAAAGAACAGATGAAAAAGAAAAGTTTGATTAAAATCCCCTCTTGTTCCATGTGTTTGATGTAAATATCTTCACACCTTTCTCTTTTCCTTTGCAATCTCAGCAGAGGGTTCAGCCCGTCACCAGGGGATTGAGTTCCAAGCTTAGGGCTTTGTAGTTGCTGCTGCTCTTGCTGCTGTTGTCTAAAGGGATTATAAGCCTTTGTAAAGCTTGTGTTAATACCCTGGAGGGGAAAAATGAGTTTCCAAATAACCTTTTTTGTGTATCTCCTGTCTAAGGTACCCCAGGAAAGGAAAAATTAGGAAGCGCTTTGGCTTCAAGAGTAGGTCATTTGAAGTTCACAAGCGAGGTCTCCAGCCTTGCAGAGCCCGTCTCTCCCAGTGCAGAGGTGGCCCTTGTCCTTGTGCTGCTGACACCAGGGCCTCTTCGGAGCAGCGCCGCACCTCTCTGTTCACCAGGGAACACGTTCAGTCTTAGACTGGACTTTCACAAAGCACCTGAAGAAACTGAATTAGGTGTTTCGCACCCACTACATCCTTCGGTAATGTTTGGGCACCATATATTCTATACCTCTTCTGGAAAATCCTACCTCAGGATCCAACTCCACAGCTTCAGACTGACTCTCTGTATCTTTTCGAACCCTTTTCTTTTTTTTCTTTCTGCAGGAGGATTGGTTTCAAGCCACGTCTCAGCGTTTCCCTTCAGATGCAGTTGCCGTTGCGAAGGTGCAGAGCTGCTTGGTATTCAGGCAGCGTTGGTGGCTGTGGGTCATTCAATATTCCAGCGTGAGGAGTGAATTGCTCGGTATTCCAGGTGTCAGCCGGTGCCCAGGACCGTACAGCTGTGGGTTGCTCAGTATTCCTGGGGTGTGCTTCAGGTGCGTAAAGGCTGTCACGGAGCACTTGGGTGCCTGCCAGGAGGAGAGTCTTTCAGTATTCCCATCTGTCTCTCTCGTAAGGGGCGAGGCATGCAGCCATCCATCCGATTCCCCGCCCTACCGGGTTTTGAGCATAGAAACGAAAGCGATGGTCAAAAAGAAAATTATAATGGAGAGGAGAGGAAAAGAGAAGTGGGGAAAGAAGAGAAGGGATAGAAAGAGAGAGAAAATGAGACCTTCGAGCCCCTCACGTGGGTACTTTGCAGGAGATGTAGTTTAGGTTTAAATTAAAAGGGCGACGCCAATGTATTCCCGCTTTGTAAGACTGACTTAGGGATCCAAGGCAGAGCTCTCCAGAGACATTCGTTATCACACTTTTTGGTACTGGTCAGTGTTATGTTATGTGGTAAAAGCTCATTCCCACAAACACAAAGGATCACAACCGGAGAAGAGGGAAACCCAATAACCGAAGTAGAGGAACGCAGCACCCTGACCCGGCTCCTCACAGGCCCACACAGCCATCAGCCCCATCCCTTGGGGGTGACACCACCATGACAAGGCACTGGCAGGGGCTGTTCAGACCACCCTTCACACTCAGAAGGTTTATTGCCAACAGAGGTATGGGACTTATCGTCAGACACAGAGATGAGCATTTTGGGATTGTACCAAACTTCGTAAAAATTTGTTTCAAAAGTTTTCTCAAAGAAATTTTTGGAAGTTTTGACATGTTGTGTTTGAGGAAAGCACAGCTCCCCAGCTGTTTTTTGTGTGTCTGAAATTAAGACAATTGCACGATAATATTGAAACGCGATAATAACGATTAACATTAAATCTTTTTGATGCCCTCAAGTAATTTTTTTTCTTACAAACTGTCCGCTAACAATTTTGCCTTTTCAGAAAAACCTTCAGATTTGGGACAGAGAAAAAAAAAGAATCTGAGTTTTTGGATAGGAGAAAATGTTTCCGACACAGTTCTTTTCATAAGGCCATCTGCTCCTTTGTTACCAGGTATGAGTTTGTAGGTATAAGTGCCAGCTACTACAGATGACAAGCCAGCACCGTGTGCAGGTACTTCTGCCTAGCACAGGTCTGAACAAATGGGCTGGCTATGGAAATGGGAGAAAAAGTTGTGTTTTGGAAAACCGAGAATAAGAACGGAATCTAATATCTGCTTCAAGGGATGTTATACTGCACTGAGTGGAAGCGCCCTGTAGCTAGAATGGGCACCAGTCAAAGCTCACCCTGTCTTCAAAAGGTATTGGTCTTTCTGGAGTGAGTGACAGTGGGTCAGGGAGAAACCCATCTTTCTCCACTGCTAATATCCTGCATTTTTACACAATAAAAACAAATCTTAATGGTTCTCCAGATCTCTCTTCTGCAAATCTGTTCTTCACAGTCTCCTCCTTCCCTTTTCTCCTTTCTGGGTATACCCACTCATCTGGAAGGCTTCGCATGTGTCTTTTCTTTCTCCATCAACCCTTGGCCTTAAAGCATTAAATCAGAGTTCTCTGGATCTGCTACACCATGAAAATACTTAGTGGATATAGCGTTTATTCTTGATTCACTCAACCCACTCTCTAAAGGAGTCTCTCCCAACATGCCCCCCAGTACTCAGCTATGAAAATTACATTCCCTTCCCCATGATTTTGTCAGTGCAGGGAACATCACAGCCTGCTTCAAAATGCTGTGCTGCACTTCTCAATGGTATTTTATGACACATTTTTCAAATCAAATTTAAAAGCATAACTGAGTGGAATTAAATTAATGCCGGCTGGTAATGTCAGCAGCACCGGAGCTGCGCGTGGCTGGCTTAGCTTCTAAACCTCTGGCAGCTTCCTGGGACTTAGTTCTGACTTCAGGGAAATAGTGAATGCGGGGATGTGAATTTTTTTTAAAAAGTTCTATCTATGGAAGGGAGCGTGTGGGAGTAAATAGATGGCAGCTGAGGTCTTAGTAGCATTTCCTCGGGAAGATATCTTTCAGGTTAGATGTAGGTATGTTGCTGCGGACAACTGGGGGAAGGAGGGTATATGAGTTTAGAATAAGCATCCATGCAATTTTTAGTGTGATGGATGCACATCCAAGAGGTCTGAGAATACCCCTAAATTACCCGGGCAGACCCTATTCAGGCTTTCCCACCCCCCACACACACCTGAGCATATCACAGTACTGATTCTGATAATGAAGATGATGATTTAGAATGGCAAAATATTGCATCGCTGAGCGGAATGCGCAGTTTGTGCCCGTGTGTATTTTTGTCTGCGCATAGTCAGGAGAGACTGCTAAGTAGCTTTTGAGCTGGAAAACTGTTAATACAACAGTATTCATATATGATGAAAGTGTGTGTGAGCGTGCACATGTATGTACTGGCGAGTGCAGGGTCACGGACACATGCAGGCTAGTGTATTTTGTGTCCATAGATGTTTTAATGCTTATTGTACCAACACAGAGTCCACATATATTTGTCTGATATTGTGTCTGCATAAACACAATCTTCCTTGCGTACATCCAACTTCCTTTTAAATACATCCAACTCCTTTTAAATGCAATAATTCCAGCTTTTTTTTTAGTTCCTTGTGAAAACCTCCCACAATAATTTTAGCCAAAATAGATCCTGATTGCTCCGAGACTATACAGCACTGTACTTCATCAGTGCCTAACAATATTTTTTCACTCCTCGATGACTTTACATTTACTCATCCCATTCAAAAGACCTGTTCTTGAAGGCATTGATTGCCTCTACCTCTTTACCTTTCCACACAGGCAGTACTTGAGATGTTCTCTCCATAGAAGATGGAATTTTTACTGGCAATGCTAGATTAGAATTGCACAGACCCAAGATGGGTCCAAACGAGCTCTGTGATCTAGCTGAAGCGTGCAGGTCTCCCCACTGAGCACCCCGGTTGCCACTGAACGTGGGTTCACGTTGCGGAGGAAGGATGAACTGCGTTTCTGCTGGGTAAAATTAACGGAGGTGCCCGCTGCCACTCAGTCCACGGGACAAGCCTGGAGCTTGTCTGAAGTAACCCTTGGCGAAACGTAAATAAAACGACTGTTGGTCCTTAGCTTCTGGTTTGGTTTGTTTGTTTGCTTCTATGGCAAATACCTTTTCTTTAAGGCTACAAAATATATAGTCCTCCCTTCATGGAAGAGGTCATAAGCAAACACGCTAGCCCTCTCCCATAACACACAGCACGTTTATAGTGGCAGCCTCATCACCTTAATGCCGGGGTGACTTGTCCCGATTCTACACTTGTACTATAGGCTTTTGGTATCTTCTGGATGCTTTTGTGACAAGAACGCTTGGAGGTCAGGTAATGCATTTGTACTGGTATATAGAGCATCGGAGATATTTATGCTTCTCTATAAATAATAAAGCTGTCTTAGGTTTACTTGGAGATGCAGGAGCACAGAAAGAAGGGAGTGAGAAAAAAAACTCACACAACCCAAAACATCAATGACAACTCATACTAAGCCTACCTAAGCATGACAGATAATGATGAAGCCAGAGGAATTCTGTACGTGAATGAGAGATCTGAGATTCAAAAGGGAAAGAAAAAAAGTAAATTAAAGCTTCATTGTTTATTCCCTGTCGCCTATGAAGCGGTATTTCAGAAGGATTGGTTTTTTCCTGGGTGCCTTGTCCTAGCCTAGTTTTAGCATGGCATTTTGCTAGGATGTCCTAAGGAACCTGTGGGAGCTGGGATTACCCCAGCACTTCACAGTTTTTTAAATGTTGAGGTAAAATGGCTGCACAAACATTCTTCCTCCCTCTTTTGTTTCTCAAAGCTTGGACTCAATCAATGTGACACAAGGCTGAAGTAAAGTTTCATAAGCTGTTCTTAATGCACAGGGATTTGCATCAGCTGAACTGCTGAAATTCTGTATGCTAGGCAGAGTAAGACTCATTTCCTTAATTTAAGCATCTAGGTGTTCAACATCCAAGTCTGATCTAGTCACGCCAGGCTTCCTCTGCAGACAGCAGGGAGAAATAGGCTCCCCTGGAAGATGTCTCATTTCATTCTCGAGAACGGGGTCTAATCTGGGTCAGATGAATTGCCTCTGGAGGTACCCCCAGCCCCAGACTACAGAGAGAGATTGGGGTGATTATCTCAGACCTCTCACTGTTAGACTTCTAAAGGGAAGGGAGATGAATCCCAGCCTCAGCAGCTATTACGTTCATGGGGGTTAGGGTGCTTAAAAATGTCTTTCTTTGCTAGCTTGAAAGACTCCATCTCTCTCACCAAGAGACAATTTCATGCTCTTAAACAAAGTACTAAGGCATGAAAGTACAATTTGAGTCTGTTCTTTCTGTAGGGCTGGTTAAAGAAAAGGGCCATATGATGTGCTTTGGATTGAACTGAGGAGCTGACATTGGTATCTAGGAAATGTTCCAGTAGACTGAGCAAGAGGGCTGTGCTCAGTGCCCGCATAAAAAGATACAATTTTCATGGAGATGCATCCATTTACACCTGGTCTGCATTTGGCACGGGGAGAAGAGAAATTGCCCCTTGATCAGTGCATATTTGACATATTGAGTTATCTCTCTCATGAGTAATGGAGTAAAGATGAGTACACGTTTGATATGTTATAGTGGCTTCCTATAAATATTAAAGCAAAAGGAAACTTCACAGACTTATGGGATGGAAGCACCTGCAATTCATCTACACAGACCATACTGAGTTTGAGGCGACTGCAGGCTTCCCTGCGGGGTCATTAATAGCTCTGGGCTTTTCCCACTTGCTTTTCTAGGGTCTTCATGGCTGGAAGGAAAACTTTGCCATCCTCAGCCTCCATTTCCAAGGTAGCTGAGCTCTCGGAGCCCTTTCTGCTGTGCCTAGGGAGAAGGTGAAATCACCATCACTGGAGGTTTTTAAAAACCAGAATAGATGAACTTGTGTCTTGAAAAGCATTGATCTTCCTGACCCTATCGGAAAGCAAACGGGTTGACTAGAGGTCATTCAGTAATTTGTCTACTTGCGTTTACCACGCGTGTTCTCAAATGGTGTGATGTCTAAAGAATGGTAACTCAGTCTGCGCTCTGTGCAAAACACCTGGACAGGTCACACAAAATGATCGCAAAAAAGCAATTTAACTAAGAGATGAAAATGCCCTTCCACATGCTATAGACAAGCAAAATGGCATGGGAACAAATTAATGAACGAACACTCAAAGGTTTAACTTCATTTCTGTGGGGCTGTACATGAAAACAGTGACGACAGAAGTTTCCTACTTTTGTTTTGCTTTCAAAAAAAAAAAAAAAAAAGAACAATTATCCATTTGAAAACAGAAAGACTGTTTTAAAGGCTAGTCTGAGAGGTGGAAAGCCCCACAACAGACTCAGGGAGTTTCCTGTTAATAATCACTAACTCATTGGTAGAGCACCATGATATCCTGGTATCCCCCAGCCTCTCCTTTCCGTGTTTTTCTTGTGTCTTTCTTCTGCAGATTGCAGGGTAACGTATCAAATAATCCCATCAGAGGAAGACTGATCTCAGCAGGGTTTGCTGGTGTCATCCGAAGCCATCTTCCTCCTCTTCCTAACCCACTCTCTTGCTGATTTCTTGCTAGATTGTTTACACTCTGACGATTTCTGCTGCACCCCTTAAGAAAGGAGCTGTAATTGCTGATCCAGCTGTTAGATGTTCCCCTCAGTACAATCTGGAAGTCAGTAAACAACAGTCTGATGTTTATCATCATGATGCAGAGGAACTGCATGGTGCTGCCTGATTCCTCCCTGGAAGAGAAGGGAGGGAGCCCTGCACACCTATGTGCTCTCTCCTCTGCTGGCTCAGCGCTTGCTGCCAAGTGCATTTCAAAGTCGGAGTCTGGGATTTTTCAAAGGTACTTGCTGGAAGGAGCGACTTTGACAGCCACAGGCTTGTTAGCTGAAAGGCTGTTGTTGTAAAACTAGGAGAATGTTTCCTCTTGCTAGGAACAATACTTGTCTCTTGATTTCCCTGGATGGTTTTGCACTGCTACCTGTCCTAAGGCACAGAGTTAACTGAAAGATGCAGAGAGGTCACTAAAGAGCTGAACAAGAGTAAAGTGATAAGAAGTAAAACTTCACCTCAGTGGAGTTAGCTTCAAAATAGTTGGATCAGCAATGACTTTAATTGCATCTACTATTTTGGTTTCTTTTTTTTTTTTTAATTTATTTATTGTTTTGATGTGAAGGGTAGCTTGAAGAAAGGAGAGTCGAGATAAGTCAGACAGGCAACGGAATGTGTCAGGGAGAAATGTGTCGGGTTGGAACACATCATCTGACAGAGACAGTTGGGAAAGCCATAAAAGGCTTCCCCCTACATAGGAATGGGTAATTTGTCAGGCCTTTCAATATGAATTTCGTAAAGAGAAATATGTCCGTGAGTTTCCCCTCCTACGACTTCCTTCTTCAACCTACATGCACTTTGTCACCCTGGATGAGAGCATAGAAGATAAGTGGCAAAAGTTAATTTGGGACCTGAGGATTCTTGAAAGAAAACAGCTGTAGGGCTCAGCATCTGGATGCCCCAGGCACAGAGCAAGTGAACTTCAGAATTACATCACAACAGGGGTGGAAGGGTCTGAAACCAAGCCAGAGGGCAGACCCCTGAAGAGAAAGGTATGCATGGTAACCTGGTAATTCTAGGATGTAAATGGTGTATGGGGTGCAATACCTAAATATTTCTACCTGAACCTTCCTAGGAGACCACTGACAGTGGATGAAATGCACGTCAAGGATGCGGAAAGGAGATACACTTCTCTAGAGTCACCCTTCTTCCTGCCATTCATTTTTTTGGTGCCAGCTTTCACTCTGCTGATTTCAACCAGCAGCTGATAGGAAGGGAACAAACTAACTAATCCTTTCTCCAGTTCTGACCAGCGTGAAGCCAAGGGAACTGCTCTTCCACTAGGAGCAACATAAGGAGGTAGCTTCCATAATTCATCTGACAGCAGCCATCCAAGATCCATATCACCTCTCAAAAGCGTTCACACCTCACCACAAGTCCATATTCTGTGGATGAGCTGCAGTCAGGGATCATTACGCTCCCTAGAGTAGGTAGGCAGCTCGGCGTGCTTACGCCCAGCGTGCCTGTAGCCGAGGCACACGTGCAGAAACCCATTAGAGACGTAACTCCTGGTCGGATGCAAAGCCACGTGCAGAGTCACCGCACCATGCAGTCTTTGGAGCATGAATGCTTCTCCCTCCCCTTCCCCCCATGTAGCATCAATCTTTACATCTTGTTCACACCTCAATAAAATTATAAGTGTTCTTTTATTACTGCCATATGTATTGTCAGACACAAACCCCTACCGGCTGCCACTCGACAATCTGAGAATGGCTCTTGCAGGCTTGGCAATAACCTGCTGAAAGTCCTCCTCTGCTTAGACCATGTATGAAGCTTGAGAAACCCCATTTGTTTCCTCAGACCTTCTCCAGATTTTCACCAGTAGGAGAGAAACAAACTCAGTTTCTTCATCAGTAAGGTGATTTGAAGTTTTAGTGCAAGACCTGGATGCAGTGGACAAATTCTTGGCTGCTATAAGTCACTGTGTCAATTTACACCCGGCTCAGGTGCCAGTGTTTTGTTAAATCAAACCCCCGCATTCGATAAAATAATTCTTTATGAAATTAAAATTAGGTTTTAACATCTGTAGCAAACAGAGGTTGTGCTCACGTATCACATCTGCACCTGTGCAAATGCCAATTAACCCAGTATAATTAGTCACAATTTTTACTCATTACCACTAAGATCAGAATCAAAACCAGGATTTACTTCCTCATTTTTTATTCTTCTTTCTCTTCCAGATCATGATCTTTCTATCACTACTGTGGATTGGGGTTTTTATGCAGATAGCCGTGTGGGTCCAATCTTAAAGAAAAAAACCAAAACACTACAGCCAAACCCTCAGAAACAAATTCCCAAGACCCCAGCACCTGAAAGGCAGATGTGATTTTCAGAAGAGTTTTTTTTCTTATTTAACTACCCAAAAGAGGGGGTAAATCTTTGGCCATTCTCTGCCTCTAGCAGTTTTTACCATGATGCATATCATCAAAAGAAATCAATGCACAGAAAATGGAGCGTTTTTGAGAAAATTTGGCTCCCACTGTGAGCCTTGAACCCTTCTGAAAATGGTGACAGAAGTGGCTATTTCATCACTGCACGAGGCTTTCCTGCCCTCCTTCAGATTTTGTAGCAAATACACGCTATATGACAAGCAACAATGTGCCCTCCCCATTATTTATCACTATTCATTAATCACACCTCAGCAATTATTTATTGTTATTATTCATTGCTTTCTGAATTAATAATAACCATAGCAGGGACCACCATTGTGAATAGCGTGGGGAGAGACGGGATATTTTTGTAGGTCTTTTCACATGTAAAGTACTGGATTCCCACAGACTTTATTTATGAAGAAGTATGCTGTGGATATGAAGAGTAGGAAGAATATTGTAGATCCTATGGGGTAAGTGAGGAAAGACTTTTGAGAAGTAATACTTCTTATTATCCCAAATGATATAACTGGGGGGGGGGAAGGAAGAGAGTCAGAAAAGCTTTCAGACACTGAACTCTTCTTCAAAGTTGAAATAGGAGCAGCAAAATTTGTTTTTGGGCGCTATTATGTTATCATTGGATTGAAAGGAATGGATTAGCATCCATTGCTAACATCCTTGTATGTACTCACAACTCTCCTGAGAACTATTTTTTTTTTTAATTTTTAAAATCTATTTCAGTATTGTATGGAGGTGCATCGATTTTGATGGCGCTTCTGGCAGAGATATTTTTTTATCTCCAGGATGGCTTTCTGATCACTTCCAAAGATAGAGATTGTGATCCCAATTGAAATGGGAGTCACTCCTCAGCTTAAAGAAGTGTAACATCCCCCATCTAGATGTCCATCAACAGAAAGCTTCTTAAAGTATTCGTGAAAGTACCCAGTAAAGGGTAGCTCATGGCTGTCCTTGCTAGTTGATTTAAGAGCTAAAATTTCTTCATCTAACACCGGTCTTCTTTCTCCTTGAAATTAAACCTGGTACTCATTGTCTTATACCCTCAGAGAACAACTGATCCTCTGCTAAAATGTCCTTTCGCATATTAGAAGGCTGCATTGTGTCTTCTTTCAGTCTTTTCTTATTAAGGTTTAACTGCTTCAACTTTTCTCATAGGTCCTGTTTTCTGAAACTTTCCTGCTCCTTGCTGGTATCTGTTTGAATCTCTCCAATTTGTCCACATTATAAAACAGGGTACCCAGAAGACCTCACTCTCCACCTGAAGCCTCCTCAGTGCTCAGCTAAGCAGAATATACGATCTGCCTGGTGGTACTTTCCAGAGTAAGATTTGCCTCTTCTCACTGTTAATTCATATTCATCTCGTGCAGTATTATAACCCCTTGATCCTTTTCCACCGTACTCCCATCAAGGCAGTTATTCTCTGTTTCATGGACATAGCCATGATTTCTCCTTCCTAAGGAGTCATTTGCACCATTGTCCTATTGAATTTCATCTTGTTGATTTCCTACTGCTCCTCCAACGTATCAGAATCATTTTAAATTCTAATCCTGTCTCCCAAACTGCTTGCAGTCTCTTCCAGCAAAGTGTCATTTGTAAATTTTATAGATGTGCACCTTAGTACATCATCCACATGGATAATGAAAATATTGAAGAAGTGTTGGACTCCAATTCTAATGTCCTTCCAGTTTAAAGGAGAACTATTCATGTGTGACTTCTCAGCCAATTGTGGACCTATCCTCACCTAGAGGACTGCCTCTAGATCATATTTTCCTGGTTTGCTTATAAGAAAACAAAGTAGGATCATATTAAAAGCAAGATAGATCACAACTACTGCATCCTCCTAAACCACTATGGCAGGTGGCCCTGTTCAAGAGGAAAATTAGATTGATATGACAGGATTTGTTCTTTGCAATCCCATGTTGACTGCACCTTTTATCATTTTATTATCCTCCAGGTGCTTACAAATTGATTCTTTAATAGCTTATTCTATCATTTTTCTGGGTTAAAATAACTAGTCTATAATTCCCTGGGTCCACCTTTCCCCTTTCCAAGTGAAGGAACTATGTTTGTCCTTCTCTGGTCCTCTGGGCCCTCCCCAGGATCGGTGAGTAGCTGAAGATAATGACTAACCACGCAGGGGCTGCAGCAGCAGTTTCCTTGAGAGTTTTGTCTGGTCAGTCTGACCCACATGCAAATCACCTATATCCTCTTTAACCCATTTGTCTCCTATTGCAGAAAATTCTTCTGCTTCACAAGATCACTATTATTTTTTCTTGGTTACCTACACACTTAAGTCAGTATTTCTCTATCTGCATCCCTTCCAAAGTCTTTCATTTGGAGCTTGAACTCCAAATTCTCTCCTGGCTTGTTTGCACTCTTCTTTTGTATCTATCTCAGTCCTATACCAAGGCATTTGCATTTCAGTAATACTTTATTTTAACTTGTCAAGTCTTTAAAGAGATCTTTATGGTCCATATTGGACTCTGGCTTTTCTTTCTGCCTTCCTGTAATTGATTTACTACTGTGCCTTTAATGTGGTCACTTTTATCAGCTGCCAACTGTCCTGCATCTCTTCCCTTTTGTGAAGTTCATTTACCGGTTTCCTGCATTTTCTCTGCTTGGCTCTCTCCAGTTTGCTGTTTTTCTGCCTTCCAGTAGGTTGGTGGTTACTGTTTTCACAGGGGTTTATTTCCACCACCTAATTCTGACCAAGTACTTCAGGACAGCACTACATTAAATAGTCATTTATAAAATACACAAACTACCCTGAGAGAAGACACCAGCACTGTAAGTCTTTCTCTTCCCATATATGAGTCCTGCCAACCATTAATACCTATCAGGCCTTCAAGAACTGATTTTAATTGAATATGCCATAAAAATTAGGACATGTATAATTAGTTCCTTCAAGTCTGGCAGGTGAATAATTCAGCTCTTCCATGTTTTCATCCATCTGTGATATTTTGCTCCATCTATGTCCACAGCAGTATGTTATATAGGTTGCCATTCCCTATGGGGAGCCGTTACTCTATATAGGTTTCTTACGGTTCACATAAATAACATTAAGAAAAAAAACCCAACCCTTGCAAAAAATGACACACAATCACATGGCTAACCACTCTAGGGTGTCTTGAAACCTTTTTCTACCATGCCTCAATTAATATGCATACGAAAATAATAATAAACGAAGAAAAGAGGAGAATTCTAAGTTCAACAGGCAAAGCCCACTGGAGTCAGGCCAGGGACCTGCACGCCAGCCCTTAGGCTTACAGCATGTCTGACTGCGGGAGTCTGTGTATTTCCCCCCACGCACTGCAGGCTTTGGAGCACAGAGAGCATCCTTTGACATCCTGCACACAACATCCGAGACCACTTTGGGACGCCTCTCAGGGAGCTGGCAGAAAGACCTTCAATTCCATCAGCACATGCTGATCCACATGCCCACTTTGCCTAGAAGCTCAATTACACTCAACTAAAACATTTTGAAGCTTCCTTACCTTGTGTTTGGTGCTAATGAGCCCATGAGTGAAGTTTGCATCTGAAGATCTTAGTTTGCCAAGAAACCCCAATTTCTTATTGCTGCCTGTGAATTGGCCTCTTCCCCAAACAACTAAGCTGTGAGACAGGCAGGGCACCCTCTCTTTAAACCGTAAATCTTCCCCTTAATTGGTGATCAGATGCTGTGTGAGAGACCTGGCAGGTGTCAGTTCATGGCTGGGTAATTGAATGCAGCTTGCTCTGATGCATCCCTGCTCCTCGTCTCCGCAATATGTTGGAGAATCAATGCAAGCCTTAAGTGTGACTTGCAATGGCAAAGGGGAAAGAGAAACAGGGGAACGCAGAAGTTTATCTTTCTCCAGAGCAGCGTCTGGGTGACAGCTGAGGCAGTCTAAGTTGAAAGGCATCTCAGATGTGCATCAAGATGGTTATCTGACATCAGAGAAACTCCCAGTCACTGCCTGTCCTATCTCCTCACTGCCAGCAGCTGGAAGGAAAGGGGCGTACGTAGGATTTTCACTACATGGCCTAGAAAAACGAAAGAAAGAAACTTCTGTGACATGCGCTCTTATCTCCCTCTGTTGATCTAATATCTCCTTTCGTTCATATGCTTGAACTCTTTCTTTTTTCCCCCCTCTCGCTCACATAGGATGTAGGTACACCATCACATATTCAAAAAACACAGGTTGGTGTAATCACTCTGTAAAATTGCTGAGAATTAGAAGAAACGTGCTTTCCTTCAGGATAGATATTTAAGCTTTGGATATTTTAGCTTCCTCAAGATATCAGTCACCTAACTCCTATTTAGGCGACTAACTCCTATTTTAATCAGCAAAAGCTAGGTACTTAAATATCTTTGAAGAGCTGGTCCCCAGTGTCTACGGGATCCAATCACTGATTCATCACTCTCTGGATCCAATCAGCAGTGATTGATTTAATGATGTCAATATTCCTTTCCACTCCTCCATAATTTCCCGTCCCTGCCCTTTATGACTTTATAGGAAGCAACCCATTATGATAATTCAGTATTCCTACTGCAGAAAAATAAGCAGAAAATGAAAAACAAAGTTCTCCACAGACCCAAGACGCATCCGTAGCAGCATCATCAGTGTCCAGGCTGCTATTTATTGAATTGTTTATCTATAATGCAATGCCACAGTTTAAAAAATTAAATTAGTCTAATTATCCTATTTAAGGAGATAACTCTCCTGTTGCTACCACTCCCATAATTTTCTGCATTTTCATCTCCTAAATTATCCACTTCTAGGCTTTTTTTCTAGCCCTTATATATCTGAAAAAAAATATCCTTCGAGGTATAATTAACTTTTTCATTCAGAATCCTAATTTCCTCTCTCAGACATTTTCTGCAGTGTTTAAACTATTTATTATGCAAACTTAGAGAAGTCAAACTATGAATTATGTACAAATCTACGTATTGGAGTTCTCAGCTAATCACTGCATCTCTGTGTCTTGTGGTTCAAAGTAACCAAAGTGCACAGAGTGGAAAATATCAGTCCAGCCCACGATTTTTTTTTCCTCTTGTTAAAGACATCCTTTTCCCCAAATTAAATAACTTAATGTTATCTTTTTAATGATTTTTTTTTTTTTTTAATTCTGGTTTCAGGTAATTTCTTATCACCCACCGCTATGTTTGCCTTCCTTCACATCATACTTCCTTCATCTCTTCTACCGCGCTCTCAGTAAACTGCAATCGGACATGGGAAGACTTGCAATGACTCCTTGCGACTGGCGAATGTCTTCAGGCTTGCTGTTAGCATTTTTTCCCCCCTTTTTACTGATCTTGGTTCATTTGCTTATTCTTTCCCCTCGCATTTCTTGGGTTTTACGGTGTGATTTTACATCGTAATTTTGAGGGTGTCACAGGGACAGTCTTGTATGCATCTTGTATGCGTGTACTTATCAAAAGCGTTTGGTTTTACACGTGATTTAGGCTTTGGCATCATCATAGAGAGCATTGTTATTGTTGTGATGAAAGCTACATGGGGCTCCAAGCTTAGACTAACACCTTAAAGACATCAAAAAAAAAATTATATTTGCGGTCCCAAGGATTTTGCAATCTATGATTAGCCTTTCTACTAATTAATAGCACATCAGTGCCTATCTAGCTGTCCTGTCAGCAGGAAGATGTTCAAAACCCCCTCTAGCTTTTCAGTGGCATATTTTCTTGCGTCTCTGTTTTAACCAAAACGGAATTATATTGCTTGGAGAAACCTTTTCTCCCCCAGTGCATGCAACTTGAAGAAAAAGAAAGGAAAAAAATATGCTTTTATTTATTTTTGCATATGGGATTGTTATGATTCATTAGCACAGAAAGCAGACAAGCACTGTGGGGTTATGTCCAATGAGACAATTCTGATTGTATGAGGCTGCGATGCCTCATTGAAATCTGTTCTGCTGGGTGGCTCGCTGGAGCTTTCTCCAAGAATTTGGGACTTACTTCCCCTAAATTTAGCAGCCCAAATGTCAGGCATCCAGACTAACCTACCAGCCCGAACTCTGTCATCCCAGACAAAGTAGTTATCAAAATAGGTGGGATAAAATGTCATCCTGGAATTTTCCTGTATGTCGCTATATGTAAAAATAGACTATACATAAACATAGACCAGACACCTGGGAAAAACTTCATTATCCAAGGGTAATAGTTGGAGAGGGAGAGAAATACAGTCCTGATTCAAGGGAAAAAATCCCTTCTCTAGGAAAATTCTTCAGCGAGGCTTTAATTTATCAGGGCCTTAAAAGTCAGTGGCTTTTAAGCACAGTAAATGAATGTGTTGCTGAAGCTGTTTTCACATTTGAGCCCGAAGACAAAGATGTATATGCTTCAGGAATGAAGCTTGACTAATAGATAAATACTATTAAATGTGTGCAGCTGAAGAAGGAAAGCTCCAGGTTGTTTTCTGGGAAGACTCTTTTAACCACGAGTTTGAACTCTGCGCTTTAGCTCACGTTTGCAACCTTGATGAGTGTCCATTTGATTCCATGCCTTCAGGCACCAGCCCAGTGGACACCGGGAAAAAGCTCGCAGGTACAATTCATTAGGAAACAGAGGATGGAACTCGTGAACATGGGAACCAAAACACTAAGGTTCTGCCTGTGAAGTCAAAGACGATTTTCAGGGGCTTTGGGATTTTATGCTGTGTGGGGTCACAGACCTTTCTCCAGACAGATTCCTCTAGAAACTGGGAAAGAGACCAAGCCTGTCTTCATTATGACTCTGCTTCAGCACGTCTTTGTGAGGAAGATGGGTCTTGCAGCCTCCCAAAAGGAGAAGAAAATGTGCTGTTAAAGACTTTTATAGCAGTATCTCCATTTCTTCATAATCAGCTTTGCATCATTAGCAAAGCACCCCAGACACTCTTTTCACTCGTGCACGGGGGTGTGTGTGTGTGTGTGCACGAGGTAGAGGAACTTGCTTGGATTTTTGTTTCCTTCTCCACCCTTTTGGAGGTCAACAGCTCCAGAAGAGAAGGATGTTTGCAGCAACCTAGCTGTAACCCCAGTGAGCTTCATTTAACTCCTAAGTCGGGCCAGCTGGGACTCAACCCTGCAGTTTCAGAAAACCTGGTGGGAATTACAGACCTTGTGATTTGGTCCCTCAAGCCATCCCTTTAGTCTTGAATGTTCAAACAAGCATGCACCAGGGGGAGAAATAATTGGAGGAGAACTCCTGAGCTGGGTCATCAGATGGAGAGTGGAAAAAATGAAAACAAGTTAAAAATATCTTCTGCAAAGACAACTACAGGCCGGCAGTTTTGAAAAGCTGAGTCTCTCGTCAGGGTTTCTCACTATCATTTTTATTTATTGCTTTTGACACCCGGTCTATCATGTCAAGAATTCTTCTGGCTCTGCAGCCTCCTGACAGATGCAGTGTGCAGCAAATGCCTTCCCGATGCATCTGCCTCTGTCCTAGCAACAGGCTCAGGATGCAACCAAATCCCACTGTGATCAGGGATGGACAAGTTGAAGGATGGATAAGATGGATGCAGCGATGGCTGCTGAGAGGATGAGGCTGAAACCTGTGTCTAGGAGACTTAAAAGACCTGCTCGGGCAAATAAAACACGCACAGCAAGCGGATCAGATAATGTCAGATCAAATCTTATTTATCTCATCAGTAGCAGCTCTGCGAGTTGGTTGCTTTCGCTTTTCTTACCATTTTTTTTTTTTTTTTTCGGGATGTCTCTCATTAACCTGCTTTTCTCTGGATTTGTTTGTGCCTCACTTTGGCAGCTGGCCAGCAGAAAACAGGGCTTTAATTCCACAGACTGGAGATTGTGTCCCAGTTATTAAACCACATTTATTTCTCTGTTTCCAGAGTTTTGTTTTAGGCTTGTGTTTGTTGTTTTTTTTTTTTTTAGCTCTCCCTAGCTCTACTTTTTTTTTTTTTAATTATTACTATTTTTTTCATTTCTATGTTGTTTTGCTTTTCTCATTCCCACCAAGGAAAAAAGCGTAGAGATTTTAACTCTTGGGGTGCCAGCAACCAAACTGACTTTCCACGTGGCACGTGGGCCAGCCTCAGGCCCCTGATTCAAGGGCCAGATGTTGCTCTGGAAAAGGTCCTGGGCAACGTAGCCCCTGACAGTGCCAGGGGCCGTATGCAGCAACGCACTGACACCGTGCCAAACGCTGCCTGGGGCTGAGCATGTCATTGAAGGACTCTGGTGGTGATGTGACACACCGGTCCGTGGGGAGAGTGGCACTGTGACAATGCAGTGCCCTCTGGATACTTTATCAGTCAATGGGTGACGTTTTAAGACACGGGAAGAACATTCCTACTGCTAAACTTCAGTGCTCTCTCTTGGAGTGGTTAAGTTGGTTGCTCAGCCTTTGTGTGTTGTACCGGCAATGAAGAAAAAGCCTTTTCCAGGAGACAATTTAAGAGGAGACCTGAAGCCCCCCTGCACAAGCCTCTCTTTTTCTGAACTCTCAAGGAACACGCCAAAGACAAGCTATCTAAGCTTCAGCGTTGTAAGTCTTCCTCTCTCCTAAGTAGAAACCATTTTTGCAAACACAGACTCACAGTTCTGCATCTTGGAGTTTGAAAGAGGGTTTAGGCATCTGTGTCCTTATTTTAAATAGCCCTTGTGCCTGCTGGAGCATGGACCCGCAGACAGGAGCAGCAGAGCTGAATAATCCACATTCAAAGTTGGGCTCAGTCCAAGTTACCACTGTGAAAATTCTGGTTGCACAACTCAGGCAGAACATTTAAGCAGTGCTTGGGAAAGGAGCTTTCATTTTGTAAGATTCATCAGTACCCGGTGGTGCCCTTCCTCACCCAGAGCTTCGTACGGGATGGGTCTGAAACTAGAAGCAACACGTGAGAAAGGCAAATAATTCTGTCTTGCTCATAACAGGACCCTCATGGAAGTATAAGGAGATATGTTTTATCAGAGAATATAATCAGAAAAATCTTCTCTAAATCGCCCATTTCTTCACTGAATGTCATCAAAATTCTTAATTATACAACACCTGAAAATCCTGAAAACCACCTTCTCACTTGCTGCTAGCAAAAAAAAAATATATCAAGCCGTTGTGTTTCACCCAGTGACGTCTCTTTTCTCCATGGAGGTGCTAAGATGGCTCATTCAGTCAAGAGATATTACTCAGAGGTTCACAATCCATCAACCTGGCATAGAGAAGATGGATGGCAGATTCTTTTAAAAGACATGTTAGTTTACACAAGTACTCTGAGAACTGTATTTCAGATCAACCCATTCAAAAAAAGACAGGAATTGTAAGAGACAAAAGTACCCCTCTCCAATTTTCCCTATCAAAAACCGTAGCTAACATTTCTAGCACAGCTCCTGCCCTAATTAAAGCCTAGGGTGTTTTAAAGCACAGGCAGAAAGATACCATTGAACGCCATTTCTAGTTTCCACTGAATACTTCCTGATCCTATGAGAAAGAAGAGACACAGAGAAATTTGGGCCCAGACATTAGATTATGTTCTTGAGTCTCCATTGAAACGGTTTCAGTAAGGATCCAGCATGGAGGAAATCAGAAGCTCCAGAAATGTCATTTAGGAGCCAGACAAAGGTTTTGGTCTAAGGCCGGTCTCCGCCTCTCATGAATTCCTTCTGCATTTTATGAAATGTTTGTGTTTGCCGGCCTTTCACTTCCCATTCATTTTGAAGTTCACTCCTAAACCGGCACAGGCCAAGCCAAGGAATTATTGGTGTCCCTTCAACAGAGCGGCCGTGGGAACCAGATGGTGCACAGCTCTCGGGCTGGCAGGGTATACAAAGTTGAATTTCAATGTCAATGAGCAGCTAAATGACCGAGGGCTCATCCACGCACACAGTTTATTCACCAGTCAGAAGACATCTAAACTGAACTGTCACGGACACTTTGCGCAGAAACAACTTCGGTGGCTTCCAGATAGCAAACCTGAACGTAGACTGTCTTGAACCTGGTACCTGCATGTTTAGGTCACATTTTACAGAGCAAGTTATCAGGTACTGTCTAAATATCAGCCTAGCCTTTCTTCAAGCGTGCTTTTTGTTTGTTTTGGGTTTTTTTTTTTAAATCCTTTTTCCCTCACTAGTGCTAACAGTATTTTTGAAGCATAAAAAAAATGTTGTCATGGAGTTCCTAGTAATTTACTTTTTTCCCTTTAAATCCCTTTACCAAAATGATCAGGTTCATAATAGCTTTCATCTTTGTGAAATCAGCCCTGCATATGCGTGTATCTGTGTGGTTTGGACGTTATTCCATTTGCATGTAGCAAGTGTAATCAAGTCTACGTCACTTGCATCTAAACAACTCTCTGACTTTTAATTCTGTGAGTGAATTCTCTTTATCTGTCAAGATGATGAAGCCTAGCACCATTTTCCCTCCTGTTGGATAAAACACTTTTAGAGTTAGGAAATTTTCATCTTCATTAAAAAAAAAAAATACAAGAAAAAGGATATTTTAGTTCTAGCAGCGTGAGATCTCCTTTATATGCCATTCAGATTAAAGTCTTTTTCTTCCTACCTATAATAGAGAGGTGTTTAAAGAGCCAGGCAAGAAATCAAGTCACTCTCCGGTCTGCAATGGATAGTAGTCAGGACCCAATTTGGTCTTTATTTGTGAGAACATTAGTTCTGATTGGTTGCTTCTGAGTTCTGAGAGACTCGGAAACACACGATGCCATTTTTGACATAAGAATACAGCCCTCCCACTTTTATTTGCCCAGTTTTGCTTGCTAAACAGATTGTAACCAGTGTTATTAACATTCCAGTCATGCAAATCTTCCCATCAGGTTTCAGGAACACCAAAGTAGGTCGAATTTATGCTCGTATGTGAGCAATTCCTATTCCTCCTTTACTACCCAGCATCTTCACATTGGTGTACAGGCAATTAAAGATTTTCTATTCCTTCAAGTCTCTTGGTACCTCAATTAATCTGGCTCTCAACATCTTGATTTTGTGCTAAATTAGCGCTCCCTGTCCCGTCTCTTCGTCTTCCCCTTTGCTGTCAATGTAATGCTCTTCTGCACCCTGCCTGCTCTACACAGCCCCTCCGCTTAGACTGGCTCCTCTTCTACTGAAATAGATTTTCTCCGAACGGCACAACCTCATGTTCGAAGAGGACGACCGATATTCCAAAAAAAAGTAACGTCTCCTACCTTACACAATTCCACTACAACTTCACTTCCAGAATTTTCTGTCTTACTTTACAGGGAGGAAGGCTGCCCGAGAAGATTACTTGGGCTTGCCTGTTCTTCAGCTCTTTTGACATGAGTGTGTGTCCAGACTTGCCTGCAAGAAGTGAGGTTCTATATAAAGCTGAGTTACTTATACTAAGACGTATTGCTCTTACCAAAAACATGCCTAATGGATTCAAGAATCTTATGAAGTCTTGTCTACTTTTTTGTTTGTTTTGTTCAGGAATGACCATATCAGCCCAACAGTCCTTCAACAGTCTTTCTCTTATTTCCTGAGAGAGAAGCTGAGAAAGGATCTCTTGTCTCTTTATTATTTTTTCTCTTTATTTATTTATTCTCTTCTCTCTATTAGCTTTTTCTTATCCCCCACCCCCTCTTTCTCTTTTTTAATAGACATACACAATTTTCTTTTAATCTATGCTACGAGTACATTCTCAGTCCCATGTAGATCCCTATTCCCTTCCACTAATTGGATCATCAGCGATAATTTCCTACATAACAGCCTAAGAGACTAGAAACAACTGAACATTTCCAGTTAAGTGAAAATTATTCTGTTTTCCTTCTGTTTAGGGCTCTCGTTCTCATGACACTAGGCTTGTAGTAGGTCACCAAGTTCTTTTGGTGCTGGTGGTTACTGAATGTCTGATAGGGCGATACTGGTCTCAGCTCTTCTGCTAAGCTCAGGGGAGTTTGTGCGATATTACTATAATTTGCTAGGATTACTATTTCATTAGCAGGGCATCTACCTCCCCACAGCACCCCAAGCACTGTGTACATGCTGCAGAGAAGAGAAGCCATTCCTGACGTTTGCCAGAGCCTGTGTCGTCGTGTTCTGAGGATGTTTGTCTACCCGCCGCCACATCGTTCCCTCCCTTCAGAGTGGTCCCTGGTCACTACATTCCCTTGGAGGATGAGCACGTTTGACTTCGTTCACACAGAGGCAAGCCACCCAAGCCGACTCCCAGCAAAAGGCAAGGTCCACAGCAAGGTGCTGACTCACCCAAGGGTTTCCAGTGACTGACGCTTTCCTTAAAAAACAGTACTTTTAAAAGCAGATAAATAATGAACTTCAAGCCACATTTCTGCAGCTCAATGGTGACATCCAGTGACTGGCTCAGTTATTCCCAGGTGTGTATTCTGCGGGGGCAGACCGCTCCTCTTTCTTGGCTCCGAGAGGGGCTTGCGTGTCTTTTGCAATCACATCATGTTCATTCTGGAAAATACTTTAAAACAAAATCCCTGTTTAGATTTGCATAATCACTTAATTGCAGTGCCTCACATCTCTTTTTTGCCTGTTGAGCAGCGCTCTGTGCAGCAAGCAATGTGTCCATAAGCTCAGCTTACAGTCCTAATATACCTGAAAAGGGCTTAGCTCCGCTGATGAAGGAATTCCAGCTTTCAGACTCAATTTCATGAACAGTAGCTGTTTACCTTCCTTTTGACCTGAAGTGATCTGACATCTTTTATAACCCAGGTCTGGAAATTATTCTTCTGCAGTCGCACCGCGCCTGCCCGAGGGTGCAGGGTTCGGAGGTGCTCTCCTGGGCAGAGACACACCGGCAGCGAAGGCAGAGAAGAGGGTTGACATGTTGGAAAGGAGCAGGAAAAACAAAACAAAACAAAACGACACAAAAGCAAAACGGAAAGAATGATAGGGAAAAGAAAAAAAAAAAAAGGGGAAAAAAAAAAAAGGACAGAAAAACTTATGGAGGGAAAGCCAGAAAAAGAAGCTGAAGGGAGAAGCGGAGATGAGGCAGAAGGAAGAGCTGTCCCGGTCTCAGCGAGAAATCATGCCATTAAGGGATCTCAGTACAGTGGAGATGGCGTGTATTGAATATACTCTGTCAGTGCAGCAGCACCCAGCTTTCCACGGTGATAAATGTCATATGTCTTTGCTGACACTTGATAAAGGTTCTGTCTATCAGCGGTGCCAGCCAGCGGGGCCAGCTGGCTCGAGATTAACCTTCATCACTGCTCTTTCAAAGAGAAGTCCCAGAGTTTTCCCTCTATTTTGCCACTCCCTCTTCGGAGATGCTTCCCCTCTTCCCAGCCCATTCGCCCTGCTCACCTCAGTGCTTTCTGGAACTCAGCTTAAAAAAAGACCATGAGCAGCAGAAATAAAACTGTCTGACTTAGCCAGCCAAGGAGAGACAGTCTGGGGCTGGACTCATCCAAGCAAGGCTCTCAAGTAGGATAGAAGACGTGGAAAAATCACGGGAATGTTAAAATAACATCTCGCCCTTCAAACTAGGCTTGCAGCTAATGAGTCATTGTGCCAGACAGTTCCTCAGCCAGTTAAAAGTGTGCTGATTTACACCAAAAGGATTTGGCCCTGTGTCTCGTATAGCCACGAGGGAAGAGGCACCCGGTGCCAAAGGCACTGAAAGACCAGATCAATGGAAGTACCATTATACACTTAAATATACTTTGGATTCAGCTCTGAGAGCGCTGGGAAGTGACGAGAGGCATAACACTTCTCACGGGAAGGCCAAACCACCCTCAGAAAAATGCAAAGCGATTATAAGGCTTGTAGCCATAATTGGAATGTGCAGGCTGGCTACATTGTTAGCTTCATTTCAGAGGTTAAACCAAAAAGGGAAGGTTATTTGTCTAAGGTGAAAAATCAGCGAAATGCCCAAGTGCAAAAATAGTAAGCAGCTGGTCAGCCTGGAATAAAAAGAGGCAGAAAACATCTCTGTTGCCCAACAAAATGAAGGAACGCAGACCACCTGAATCGCAGCAACGCAGGAAGTGAATTATTCAGAAAGACTGAAGGATAAGAATAAATCACAGATTAGCACATCAGGTTAATATGGCAGCAAATAACAGGAGAACAGGGTTATTTAGGATGTATATAAATTCTTGTCAAGAGAGGTCATTTTTTTTCCTCCCTCTGGGCTCAATGAGACAAACATTCAGTCAGTTCTGAGTATCTCAGTGTCAACAACATATTGACAACTTGGAGGGGACTCAAAGAACATCTTCAGAGATGATTTAGGGACTGGAAGGATTGATTTACAAAGAAAGACTTTATGAAGTAAGTGGAATAGATTCATCTCTACTATAATTCCATTGATGTCAATGGGCCAAATTTTGCCCTCAATTACAACAGCGTGGATGTGGCAAAAGTTCACTAGAGTAAAAATATAAGGTCATAATTAGGAAAAAAAAAACATGCAAAAGATATCTATTAGACTCCGGACATATCTCTGTGGAGAAATAGTAGAAACTCCAGTGCTTGTGACATTTAAAATTAACCAAGATAACGGTATTGAATAATATTATACAGAGACCTGCAGTGACGAGGGAAATAAAAATATATAAGTGCTATTTTCCCATATTTTTATTATTATGATGATTACTGTTATATGAGAGGAGGAATCCACATCTGAAATCAACTTCCTATTGGCCCTGTTAAACATAATATGTTTCAACGCAGACAAAAAACATCAGGGGAAAATCTTTCTCTGGCAAAAAAAGAAAATAAAGAGAGTTTTTAAAGTATGTTAGGGATAAAGGAAAACCTAACAATAGTATCAGCCTATTACAACATGCTACGGCTGGTGATGATAAAGCAGAGATGACAAACTGTTAATAACGATGGAAAAAAAGGCAATTCTATTCAATAACAGTTTATATACTGCAGTGAAAAGAGATGGCTCTGAGGAAAGATTTTAGAGGCTGCCTGAAGTAAGTTTCAGGTTGATTTGTAATTTGAAGTATGAAGATGATATAGTCCTCTCTACTGGAATCACAGAATTTTACCAATAGGTTGTGTGCTGTAGTAGGGAAGAACTATTACCCCTTCGCTTTTATCTCTAAGACAAAAATAATGTCCGTAACAGAAAAAAAAAGCTGGTGATTTCAGAAGAAGGGAGAGGACCTGAACAGGTTTCAGAGTTTTTTATGTCTAGGTTTAGAAATAAATCAAGGCAGCTAATGTGCACAGAGTGTGTGGAGCAAGTCAGGCACAGGAACAGCCATGTCCATCGCAACACAGATCTGGAAGACAAGAGGAAGCAGAATTCAAGCAAAAAGCACGCTGCTTTAAAGCAGCTCTGTGTATGAGCATCACATCTGACCGCAAGGGCAGGACTTCTTCCAGAGAGAGAAACCAGAAGCACTAAATGCACAGTCCTGTAGATGCAGGAGCTGTTGTTTCTCTCTTCCCCACGTAATTCTCCATGAATGTAAAACAAGGCTCTGAATGGTTACGGTCACCTCCTGCCCTGGCCAAGGCCTGATAAACAGGGTTGATAAAAAGAAGTTCTAAGAAAAATGTGTAATAATTGAGGAGGAAAACCTTTTAAGGATGAGTGGAATGAAAAAGGAGGGGAAGGATGAGAAGACCACGCTTACAAGGCATGGAGATGTGAACAGAGTGAGGACAAGTCAGTTACAAGACATAGAATGACCAACCAAGAAGCTGATTTTACCGTGACACCAACCTTTGAACTGAAGACTGCTGATGGCAAGGAAGGCAAGGAGATCATTTAAGTTCACCAACAGTTGAACGACAGCAATTATAGACCAGTCTGGATACTCTAAATCTAAATCAAGATACAGTTGGGAAGATATCTGTCAGGTAAATGCTAATAAAAGTCAAAACAATAAGAGAGTTATAGGTAATGGCATGCTCTGTTAACAACATCACATTTTAAAAAAAACCCCAAAACTATATGGGATTACTAGTTACTCTGGATTGATAATTTATCCTGACATAAATGCAGTGAAAGTAATGGAAGAGCTAATAGAGGAACCAATTAATAAAGAATTAAGGGATAGGAATGGAATTAATGACTGTCAACATGATTTTATGGAAAATAGGTTTTATCAAATAAACCTGATTTAATTATTTGGGGAGATTCCAAGTTGGACTGATAATCACGTTGATGGATTTGGCTTTAGTAAAGCCTTTGACTCAGTATCGTAAAATGTTTTGATGATAAAAGTTCGAGCTACACTAACGCAACATACACTGAACAGATGAAAAACTGACTAACTTCATGGGTTCAGCAAGTACTAATTAACGGGGCTTTATCATAAGCATTTTTTCCTTGGGGAATTTCGATAGGTAAACAGGTCTACGCAATACTTCTAGCAAAGAACCCCAAATTAATATACAATATACAAACACTGTTGCTAAACCATGTCAATGTAATGAAGTTTGATAAAGTGGCAAATGAAGGTACTTATAGGTACTACCAGGTAGCGCTCAGGTTTGTCCTCAGGTCCCTTCAGGAAAATATCCAGCTGTGTACGGGGGCTGGGCACTGAGGCTTGAGTACACGATGCTGTTCCGGTGTCCACGTGCAGATCTGACCCTGGACTGCCTGCAAGGAGATAGGAAAGGGTTTGGAACACATAATCCCAGATGCTTCAGATCCCCTTTTCTTCTTTTTCATGGATCCCACTGCCATGCCCAATGCACCGTTGGAGGACACTGTCTGAATCCTAAATTTTCTGACGCCTCTTTTTTTTTCCGGTGCCGTCTTCTCGGGCCTCCCCTTACATCCTAAGGCCCTGGCTTAAACCCACGCCATCTGCAGACAGCCACTTCTTCGCAGCCATCCCGCCAGCGATCGTGTTTAACTCGTAACCCTGCAGCTTTGGCATACGCTATTAAAACTTGAGGCTTTCCCCTCATGTTCTTCAGTTGCAGAGCTAGTTTCAGATCACAACCCAAATAACTCTCCACGCTCAAACAACGGAAACGGGAATGAACTCAGACAATCAGGGACCTTTGTGAGGCTGTTTTTCTTCCCCTTCCCTTTGTCATCCTGATACCTCTCTGTCAGATTCTGTAATACACGAAATCCCAGAGAAAAACAAGCACTTACATTTCTCTCCCTCCTCTCCACTTCCCCACCCACAAATAAGTGGTATGCTTTTAGTGCACTTAGCGTTCTCAGATTATGTTAAAATATAACAAACATACACTGTTCCAGTCTTTCATGAAAACTTTAAATTGCTATTTCTGGGCTCGATTCAACCCTTGCCTCATTCTGTGATAAAAGGACTTAAAAGCTCTGTTCTAGAATAGAATAGGGTTTGGGTTTTATATTGCGTTTTTCATGTTCACAGTATCCCGAAGGGCTTCACAAAGCACGGATGGAGACACGGGAAGTACAGTAAGCATCCATTATGTGCTCGGGGACGGCTCATGCACCTAGCACCCAGCCTTACGTAAGAGCAATGGGTTTGAAAAGGGAAAGGAGCATCACTTGGACGTGAACATCGCTTTAATGGGCCACAGGGATGTCTAGGAGACTGAAAGAGTAGGTGGAGAGCAGCAGGAGAGACAGGAGAGCGTCGGGGGGGGGCGTTGCAGGTGCCTTGCTTGAATGGACTAATTCACCCGTGGAGATTGCACCTCCCTGTTGCACATGGGGGAAAGCTGGAGACGGATGGTTTTGCGGGACGGTGGAGGCGTACGTCACCTGGGTCTGTGAACGCGCTCGCCAGATGAAGAGCCAGCGGCCAAAGAGGGCGTGCAGGGTAGCGTGGTGATGTGGTGGAACAGCTGGTGTGTGGTCAGGGCTGTGAATAAAGCGTGGGAGAGGCCATAACCAGATGGAAAGACTACACGTAGCGCATGACTGGAAGGAGTCGGCACGGAAAACTGGCAGGAAGGAGGCCATGCACATTCATGGCTGAGGTGCGCCAATGTTATCTGTGTATTTGAGCAAGGGAAGGGGTGAGAAATTGCTTACACTTTGCATGCAAGATGAAGGATTAACATGCACCGACACTTATTCTTTGGAGAACAAAAAGCTTCTACAGAAACCCCCCCCAAAAAATGGACTATATGAGGTATGGTGAAAGGGCAGCGTCTTTCTTGGGAAAAGACTGCACAGCGGAAAAGGAGAGGTGAGATTGTCAGGGGTCGTAAACGTCACGCAGCTCCACAACACCGCACAGAGCGGAGGGACACCTGGGCCCGGGGGTAGTCCTCAGGGCAAGGCAAACGGATGGAGCCACTTCCCAGAGACTACGTGGTGTGAAAAGGAAAGGTTTTGTTTGAAATTGGCCGTGGGATTTCTTGATGTCTGCGTCGGAGTGATTCAAAAAGAACACATATCACTTTACTTCCACTCAGTTATGTGTTCCTTTCAAAATCTGGCTTTTTAGGGACTCAGCATTAAAAATAGATGAGAATTTCCTGCTAAAGAATGATTTTTTCAATGCATCATAAGGCATGCATTTAAATGTAGAATATTTTTAAAGATGTAAACACCTAAAGGAAGTTACTTACTCTGGTACAAGAGGACTTCTGTTTTAATGTCAGTTTTGCCACTAGAAAAGGAGTTTAAGACAAACTGTAAAAAAAAAAAACAAAACCAAAAAAACCAAGACCCACTCTGCAACCTTTCCTCAATCAACAACGAAACAAAAGAATAAATCCCTCTTCTCTCTCTTTCCTGAAGAAATATGGCTCAAGTTGTGTTATGAGCTGATGAGGACTAAGAAGTCTTGAGTCAGAGATTATAAATGAGAACTTACTGCGATGACATGGAGGTCAGGAAGCGACCTGTGCAGGAGGCAGAGAGACCATTGCAGCTTTTCACGGGGGATATAAAAGCCAAACTTATTTCAGATGGAAGGTTGGTTAGGGGGGACTCTTATATTTTAGCCCACTATAACTCAACTGAGAGAACGGGTAGAACTTTCTTAGGTAGATACAGATATTAGCAATGTCTATTACATAAATGCTTTAGAAAATATCACGCCACACTTCCATTACACATACTGGCGTTACCCCTCCCTGACTCCCCAACAGCACTTGTTTTTGAGCAGAACTCTCTAACAGCAATTTGGGTTTGTGAGGCTTACAAAACCTGTGCTTGCTCTTGCATGTGGAAATGTCCAGGTGTTCAGTTTGCAGCTCCTTCGTGGGGCTACACATGACATTTGCTTTACCCTCAGTTATCCCATGAATTATAAAGAGGTGTTTGCTGCAGGCCAGCGAGGACACGTGTCTGAAATGCTGCTGGAGCCCTGGTCTACAATGCTTCCCATGGCTGCTTGGGAGAGAAGCAACACGCTTGCGAGAGAGAAAACAATGGGCGAGGAGAAAGAGAATGACCCGGGCCACAGAGGGCAACTTCTGCCAGACACTTTTCCAAAGCCAGAATGTTACCATGCTCAATTAAAGCAGATCTCAGCAGGTAAATCCACTTTATCGCTTCACGTCAGCCAAGGATCAGACCAGCCTGCTGGTCCTGGGCTACAGGCATCATCCTGTGCAATCAGGACAAAAGGGGGACTCGCGCAGCCTGCCTTTCCCAGCTTTCTTCACTATCAAACGTACATCGCTGCCTTTTCCCCAGCGACCAGCCGCAGAGCCCATGGGTTGCTCGTGCTTCGCGTGTGCCTGGGATGACAGCAAAGGAAACTGCTAAGCAAGAGGAAAAGATTAAACAGTAGGGAAACAGCAACGTTCCTATCTAAAAGAACTGGTGGACAGAAAGTAGATGAGCCATAAAAGCAAAGAAATGTCTCCCGACTAAAGTAAATAGTAAGCTCTAAAAATCTACCTCTAAGAGATTATGTAGGTGGAACTTTACAAAAGAAATCTCTGGGGTTTACGCCAGCGCGCGCCGTTGCTTTAAATCATTTGCCAGGCACTTGAGGGTTGAATCTCAGTTTTTGATGGAGTATTTTTCTAAGGTGATTTTGGAGATTACATAGAGGGGAAAGGTAAAAATAAACCTCAATGGGAGGGGTTTCTTGCAATACCAGTTTTAAAGACGGACAGAAAAGTCACGAATGTCTTGTTTAAGAATGAAGCCCTAGCAGTAAAGGATATCAGTTCCTTGCTTGCAAAGTTTTCGGTGAACTGTTTAAAATACCAATTTGCCAATATCGTGACAGGCAGATGGAAAGGAGCTGATAAGCCACAGACAAAGGAAATATCTTTAAATATCCTCTCAAAGTGATTTCACTTTAACGAACAAACCATAGAGATGAGCTTGGAGCAAAGTACTGAACCAAATATCTGTTGGAAAATGCAAAGGGTCTGTTTCACAAACTATTTGAAGATCAGATTTCCTAAAAAAATTATACATGACAGACTGGACAGGGTGTGGAAAGACGGGGGAAAAAAAGCATGACAAAATAAGTTCTAAGAGTGTCAGTAACTGATGGAGATCTAATAACCCAGCTTTCCTGAATGAATGATTAGAAAATAAAAGATCCCATCTTTTCCTCATTTCTAGAGCCAAAAAAGAACGCACCAAAACCGAGAGTTTTCTCCCCAAATGTTTAATAAGTCAGTCTCCCCACAAAAAGTGAACAAAAGCTCCAAAACATATTCTGGAAAATGTATGGACCTTCTGTAAACAGAGATCTCATTACGGTTTTCTGAGTGGTTGAAATCAGTTCCCCCTTACATTTGGGCAAACCCAAGCCCTGAGGATTATATGTTCAGCAAGAGAGAACCAACAAAACTCCATTCAAATTATTGTAATGTCACTGATTAATGCTGGCTAAGAATCTGGATTTATTACACCGCCCTCAGTCAGATTTTCACTATATGCTTTGGATTTTTCCCATGGTAGTAACAGCTGTAAAATGAAACTGAAGCAGACACAGATTGAGATCTGGGTAAAGTATAAAATTTGTGGGATTTGCAACGCACATAAAAGCCCATTTCCCCCCAGGTGATGCCTTTGAAATGCGCTGCAGTCTCAGCAAAGAGACACTTTTCTTCGAGATACTCCAGTTTGACTGCTCAAACTAAGAAATACTCTTAATTCTGAAGCAAACTATGGTGGAAGAAACCACGCCAGAACCTGTAATCTACATACAGAGAAGATCTTCATACCCAGGACCAGGCACATTTCTCTCCTGTGCCCTCCCTGCCCGTTCAGTGCTCCACTAGCTGGCCCTCAAAATAAAGTAATAAAAATTCAAATGAGTTTTCGGAAAAATATACCTGTGAAGGGGAGACATCTCCTGTCACTTTAATAACACACCAGGTTAATAATATTAAATCACCAGAGGCCAAGGAAATGTCACCGGAAATATTTAAGGCTCCCCACTCGAGAGTGATGAGACTTTCAAGTAGCTGGGAGAGAACGAGAATGGGATAGCGAGGAACCGGCGAGGCCGATCCCGGCCCATAAGGAAAGGTCAGTTTGCAGGGGTTGGATTCTCATTTAAGGAGCATATAATACATTAACAAACTGAAAGTTTGTCTAATCCTGGAAGTGAAATTTATGCTGGTGAAAAGGGGCGGGACAGGTCTGCAGACAGCAGTCCCCAATTTATCCACCAAACCAGTAGGTGACAGACAAGAGCGGGGCCAGTTTCCAACCTTTTGCTCTGCCAAGAGACTAGTTCCTCAGTCAGTGTCAGAAGTAAGAATTTTGCTGACTTGAACATAATCGTGCCCGTTTGAGACGGCCATTACTTTTGCTTGGGTTTTTATCATACCTCGATCCACCTGGGCATTTTACTGAGGCAACCAGCTTTAAAACAAACCTACCAAGCAAAAATACAGAAACCTCTCCTAAAGACGGACGGACAGCATGAGTTTAAGGCTGGCTGGGATTGCCAGAACGATACAAAGCTTTTTGACAGAGCTCTGGGATTTGTGTCAGTTTTAAAAAAATACAATTTCAATTTTTTTTTTTTATTGATCCACGGATATAACTGGACTGTGTGAAAGTGGCCAGATCCTTAGCTCAAAAAAACCTTCTCTGAAGTTTTTCTGATTTATACCAGCTAAAGGTAAAATCCTCTTGAACTGGGGGATAATCCACATTTGTTTGGTTCTTGAGTTTGCTGGACAAACAATTCGGGAAGAAGAGGGAGTGAAGTGGGTTTGCAATTTGAAGGACCCTTACAGCTCCCGCTGCTTACAGCTCGGCTTCCCTTCCCCTCAGAAGGAAGACTCGAGCACAAATATCACTTGTTCAGACTCTGAGTTGTCAACAAAACGTAGGGCAGGCAAAACCTTATCCTTAAGGAGCACACAGTTGCTATTTGCTCCTATCTCCGTAAACACAACTTTTGCCTGGCGCAGTGACGAACCCTCACATACAGATTGAAAAGGTACTCAGTGCTCCCCCCATAACCTGAAGATGAGGATGAGGAGAAAGTAAATTTTGACAGAGGTGAGGTTTCAGCTTCCAGTCGATGTCGATCCTTGGTAGGCAATCATGCCGAGTCACGCCAGCCACCTTCTGAACTTGGTGGAAAACAGTCTCCGCGCAGGAGGGAAGAGTGACAAACGCAACTCCAGCACTGAAAAACATCACTCTCTGGAGCTGATGCCACAGTCCTCATCAACAGGTCTGATTGCTGCACCAGGCAAATTGTTAGAAATTTGAAGGATTGTTAGAATTGTTAGAAACTAAACCAAACAGAATTAATGAATAGATGGACATGTTGTTCTTTGGGAAGAGTCAATACAGCTGTTGTAGAGGGAAGTCATGCCTCACAAATCATTCTGGGGTCTTCTAAGTAATTAGGAAGTATATCAATAAGGATGGTGTAGTCAAAGTTGTGCTTGGAGATTAAAAAAACAAAACAAACCTCTCGTGGTAGCATCCAGAAGCCCTTAAAGATGCTATAACCTAGTGGAATGAGAGGAAAAGTTTTCTTGTTAACAGCTTAAGAGGACAGGAAGCAAACATATTCAACGTATTCATAAATGGACTGGAAAAGAGGATTTATAATGAGAAGATGAAGTTAGTGGAAGACACAAAATAACTGAGAATAGTCAAATTTGAAGCTGACTACAGAGAATCACAGAAGACTCTTGAGATACAGAATGATTCAGTGATAAAATGTCAGATGAAATTCAATGCTGGTAAGTGCTAAGTAATGTACATAGTGGAAAATAAGCCTAATGCTCTATTTCCAGTCAGGAATGGGATCTTGGAGTCATTGTGGATACTTCTTCTAATATTAGCTTAGTGCTCAGAAATGCTCAAAAAGGCAAATAAAATAGCAGGAATTGCTGGAATACCAAGAAGAAAACATGAAGCACAGTTGTGCTGCTGTATATATCTACAGTTCACCTGAATCTCCAATTGCGCATGTAATTTCAGACTCCCTATCTCAGGAAAAAAAGTATAATAAAGGTAACTAAAAATGGAAAACGTGCTGAGAAAGGGATCAAGGAACAAAGACCTGTAATAGTGTGGAAGGAGAATCTTACTAAGTAAGGGCTCGGGAAAGAGAAAAATTGAGAGGTTGGAAGAGAGGTCTGAGTGGAAAAAAGGGAACGCAGAATGGGGCCCCAGACTGTCTTATATCAGAATAACTATGGGGCACGCTACGTAGTCATTGTGCAAGTGGTTTCAAATAAACGAAACAAGCCCTTTTTCAAACCACACACGATTTCAGTCCTTACCTGAGGGCGCTATGGGAGGTCACATAGCTTCAAAAAGGGAGGAAGGAAACTCAGACAAGTTATGCACGTCCATGGGTTTGGTGTATTTTTTAAACAACCTCCAACCACCAGCTGCCAGAACCTGGCAAGGTTCTCCATGAGACAGGTTGGAATGACACGTGCAAATCATTTCTGCACTGAGCACTTGCTCCTCTCCTCAGGGAGAGTTTTGATCTGACCAAGCGTGACGGCGTATGGGGCCATCACTCCCTCCCTCAAAGAAGTTAGAAGGGGAAAGAGCTGCTTTCAGATCATAGAATCAAACAATCACAGGGTTGGAAGGGCCCTCTGGAGATCATCTCCTCCAACCCCCTGCCAGAGCAGGGTCGCTCAGAGCAGGTGGCACAGGAACGCGTCCAGGCGGGGTTGGAATGTCTCCAGAGACGGAGACTCCCCCACCTCTCTGGGCAGCCTGTGCCAGGGCTCTGCCACCCTCACAGCAAAGAAGTTCCTCCTCATGTTTAGGTGGAACTTCCTATGCTTAAGTTTGTGCCCGTTACTTCTTGTCCTGTCACTGGGCACCACTGAAAAGAGCCTGGCCCCATCCTCCTGACACCCACCCTTTCACTGTTTATAAGTGTTGATAAGATCCCCCCTCAGTTGTCTTTTTTCCAGACTGAAGACACCCAAATCCCTCAGCCTTTCTCCATAAGAGAGGTGTTCCAGTCCCCTCAGCATCTCGGTAGCCCTTTGCTGTCTCCTCTCCAGCAGTTCCCTGGCCTTCTGGAACCGGGGAGCCCAGCACTGGACACAGTACTCCAGGTGCAACCTCACCAAGGCAGAGTAGAGGGGGAGGATGACCTCCCTCCACCTGCTGGCCACACTCTTCTTGATGCACCCCAGGATGCCATTGGCCTTCTTGGCCACGAGGGCACATTGCTGTCTCATGGTCGTCCTGTTGTCCACCATGACTCCAGGGTCTCTTTCCACCGAGCTGCTCTCCAGCAGGTCAGCCCCAACCTGTCCTGGTGCAGGGGGTTATTCCTCCCCAGGTGCAGCACCCTACACTTGCCCTTGTTGAATTTCATAAGGTTCAACAATGTCAAGGTTCAAAGATGTCTTCGTACAAGGCAAAGCCCTAAGTCACATTCTCTCTCTCTCGCGCAGTGATATGTATTTAGCCTTCTTGGGAGCCACAAAGCTACTTGTAGAGCACAGGAGAGTCAGATCACAAAGGTCAGATGCACCCAGTCAAGGGTGGTCTCAGTAGCGCTGAGGAAGGGTGGCTCCGTGTCCCCCTCTCTGCCACGTGGCACAGCACATGCAGTACACGAGGCAAGCTCACAGGAGAGAAGGACTACTGTCCACTTCGCTCTCCACCATACTTCCCAGGAAACCTCACACCTTGCCATGAAACAAGCAATAAAGCAACATTTGTTTATGCAACCCAAACACTTTAAACGGGTTTTGTACCAACTGGTTCTCTCTGTGTGCTGTATGTCTGTCACAGAAGCAACCTGCTTTCATTCTCCACAAGCTGCCACCAACACCAATGTCCCTTTTCATAATAATGGGCCAGATTCTCTACAGGTGTAAATCAGTCTCATTCCCTCTAGATCAATAGTGATAGGCCAGTTTATACCAGATCAGGAGGTAGTTAAAGAACGGTCATGCTGGAAATTTCTTGAAAAGAGTAGGAGTTTTTCATCGCATCTGGGGGTTGAAGAACAGGATCAGGTGGGTTTCATGTTCATCAAAACAGGACAAATAAGGTTTTCCTCAGTGCAATACAGACCTTTCTTTCAGTGAAAGAAGAGAAAAAAAATCTGTACTTACTTTTGTTTATTTGATGTTTCCCCTCCCTACATTGCCCCAGAAGAGAAAATAAGCTGATAAATTCTATTTTAGCACTAACACATGTATCAACAATACTGACATGTTTTCAGTTGAATTTTCAGTTTATTCTATTTTCCATCGCACAATGAAATTCAGTTCAATTGAAAGATTCAATAGTAATTGGAAATAGGCTCTGGAAATTGCATAATCTAGTTCTCAAAGACCCAGAAATTAACAAACAAACAAACAGAACACACACAAAACTAAAGTAACCACATTCTGTAAAGATGTAATAAGTCAATTAAATTCACGTACAATGTGATTCTTGGCTGACGGGAGAATACAAAGAGAGAGGTCAGATCCTGTTTTCAAAAAGGAGCCTCATGAAAAGGGAAGCAAATGGAAATGTCATTATTGAACATTATGATGAGAGATGAAAGGAGTCTCATCCAAAAAAACTCCAAGGGGCTGAAATGTAAATTGTTCAGAAAGGAAGCAAATGAAAGGGGATGTGATAAAGTCAGCGATGAGTAAACATGGGGGAGAGCTGCGGCGCGGGTTCAGATGATAACAGTAATAAATACTAAAGGGCCTGATCCATAGCAGGTAGAAACCGTCACACTTCCATCACCTTCAGTGGGGCTGCACAGATTCACACCCACTGAGTCTTGTCCGACAGCACTCAGTATCTAGGTAGCTCCTTCATCTATTGATATTGTACACAAACTATTATCTTCACCCACATATGGAGAAAGGGAGGGGGGTACAAAGGTCTTGTGGCTTTTCATTTTTGCTCCTAACCACAGTTGAGCATTTCGGTCGTTATGGGATTCGAAGACCTTGTTGAAAGCCAGAGACAAGTCATCTCCAAACAAAACCGCATGCCTGAAATTTCTGAAGATTGAGATTAAATGATTCACCCCAAAACAGATGCTTCCAAAATGCCTAAGGGAGTCAAAGGACTTGTCCACATAACACAACTCAGGGCTATATAACACCAGTTAAGATCCTTCACTGGGATGGCTTAAATATAGAAAAAAAAAAAAGTACAGTATTAGCTTAATCGTCCATTGGGACTTCTTCAAAGGTTTCAATGACAGACACTGAAAGGACGTTCTTTCATAAGAAAATACACATGTTTGGAAATGTCTATGCCTGAGAAAGGGTTGGATGAGATCAAAAGGGTCGATTTTGAGTAATCGTTACCTAAGTTGACATATATACCTACAATGCCTACAGGAGTTCTATACACGGGCAATGGTGAAAGGGGATCCCTAACCCATATTTCATACCTGTTCTGTTACAGGGCTCTTGGTGGCAGCTACATGTGAAATGAAAGCCCTGCAGAGACATCATTTTCTTAGACAAGTTAATCATGCCATGAAGGTACTCCTTACTCCCTGCCGTGAACTGTTGCGTAGCTCTGCTGCCTGCTGTTAAACTGTCGAGTGATTCGACTCAAAACTGGTTGCCACTCATTTATGAAGAGGGAATCCCTGTGCTTGGCGTATGCAGGTTTGTTTAATACGTGGAGCTCCATGAGATCCACTGGGATGGAAGGTTCTCAATGGATGCTCGTCATCATCAAATGCAAGATGATAGTTAATTAGCTCGCATGTCTCTCGGTACCCCGTGAGAATAGCCATTCAAGCTTGACAGAGATAACTCGCCTGAGAAGCAAGTAATCCTGATAAATGTAACTCCAGGAGAGGACAGTAGAAATCAGAGAGGCAGAAGCAGTATCTCTCCATATAAGATTATGAATTTTGATGCCACTTCAACCGTCGTGTGAGTTAACACTGACACGCTGGCTAGACTGGAGGTTAGACGAGCGATACTTGGTGCTCACATCATCACCAGCTCATGAACATTGACTCCCGACATTCACAGCTAACACTGTTGCAGCAAGGGGACACAAAGAGGTGCTTTTCTCCCCCATCTTCCGACACAAATATAAGAAATAAAACATTTTGAATTTTTTTTTTTTTTAAATAAAAGTTAGGTATAAATGCTCAGCACCTGATCCCTTCCTTGGAGGTCTCTGAGTGAATGTAAATGCTTTACTGCAGGCACCCACCATGGAAAATTATGCCACCTGGCTGCTATATGGCAAACTCAGAAACAACAGCATTTCAATTGCGTTGCCAACGCAACATATATACTTCCTATAGGCATTTGTTCATCACTGATGATGAAGCGCCACAAAAAAACCTGTGACACGCGTACCCAAGTCCAGCCACGCATAAAGACGCTTTGCAAATCTGGGCCACAGTTTGTGAAACCTGCTGGGCGGAAAGGTGTTCTGTAAGATATTATTATTAGGAATTTTATAAAACTTTGAAGGTTATTATTGCTCCAGATTAGGTTGAAATGTTTAATTATGAACAGAGAGAAGGTTTTTGGCCTTTTCAAAGGATAGAAGCCTTTATTGATTTTATTAGTCAAAGAAGGTGATAATTTTTATATTAATAACCAGAGAGCAATTTCTCTGTTAAACAGTGATTATAAAATACTAACTGAAATACCATTGGAAAAGTCCGGGGAAGGTCATTCTTTTTTCTTATTTCTTGTAATCAATCTTACTCTATCAAAGGCTGCAGAAATATAGCAATAATCTAAGTTGAATTGTGGACACTTCTGAACTTGCGGGCAGATGTGGCAATGCCTTCCCCGTTAATTGAGGCTGGATCAAACGAAAGCCTTTGATTGAATGAACTATAATTGCAGCTATCGAGCAAGCAAACATGGTTGGCTACCTGATCTGTTTGTTAAAGGGCTGCGTGCCTTACGCAGACGTGTCTGTGGAAGGCTCTGGAGAAACAGACAGACGGAGACTGGACAGGGAGTGACTTCAAATCAACGGAGCGACCAGGTGCAAGTCACCTTTGCAGCTTTTTAGTGTCTTTTTTTTTTTCCTGGGGTTACACTTGGGGAAGACGGGACAGGTTTCAGCACACCCTGTCAAGGTGCTCGGGGCATCCTGCCTGCGTAGCCAGCACTGTCCCCATGCACTGGGGGCTCGTGCGACGCCTGAGACCTCCCCACACAGCTGGAAAACCAGGAACATCTGGATGCGATGCCAAGAATCACAGTTTCACTGTGCCATGGGCTACCAGACCATTATGGCTCAGCCGTAGTTGGCTTGGTTGGACCTTTGGTTTTTTATTTCATTTGTTACCTTGAGGTGGGAGTTGCCTCACCGCACCAGGGCGCTCCAGCAATCCCTTCAGCAGCCAGCATCCCCCTTTCACAGCGCCGTTCCCAAAGCCCTGTAGCAAACCATCACGGGATGTCCTGCCCACAGGGGCACGTTTCTTTCCTAGCCCTCATCAATTAGCAGCTGCTTTATACCCCGAAGCATGAAGTTCTCCGTCTCTCATACATTTTTTATTTTCTCTAATAGAATTTCTCATTATTCATATGAATGTCTAATCCTTTTGTGAATCCTCCAAAGCTCTTGGCTTCAATAATGTCTGTGGCATTGAGTGCCACATGTTAATTACGCGCTATGTAAGGAAAGTATTTCTTACTATCAGCTTTAAATCATTTGCTTTAAGAAAATATTTTAATGGTTAAATAAATTGTAATAGAATATAGCACTGCACAGATAGGGCATATCTTGCCTTAAAAATTAATTGTGTTTTTTTGAACGCTGGGAAACTGAGGCATGAAAGGACACAGCTTACAATTGATCATTTGCCACTAGATATAAAGACAGAACCTCGGAGTTCTACTTCTTATATTCTTTCTATAAATAAAATTAAAAAAAAAAATGTTTTCCCATATACTGGAAGCTGATTTAGACATCTCAAGTTTTCATGTTCATTTTTAGGAACAATCTCATTGCCTTGCGCTCATAAAGAAAAAAAAAAAAACCAGCATTCCTACCTGATACAGAAACTGTGTTAGAAGAAATGTCAGGGATCACATTCTGCCAAATCAAGTTTGCTGTGACCCGCTGGGAACCAAGATAAACTTCTGAAAAACAAAAGACTAACACGTTGGAGCTACTGGGAATTGTCTGTACCGGACAGGATTAAAGTCATTCTGACTCTTCTATTGCTAATAATCTCTGAGAGGAAATTTGATTTTCCCTCACCATAAATAACTTTATATATTTTACTTGCTAATATTATTGGGGTGGTGTGATGAACAGACTCATGCAAAATATACCCTACTTACCAATACACAGAGAAAGGCTCTGTCATAAAATAACCACCCCCACGTCAAATACACACCTCATCCACGTACAAAAAAATAGCTGAGGACAGGGAATTACATTCCCGCTGCTTCTGGCTTATGTGTTGTATATAATGGTTTCTGGGTACATTTTTGTCATGCAGGGATAAAGAAGATGGAAAATAATCACCCTTACTTATCTAAGTATGGTATTTAGATGGCCCTCATTACCTCTGTATTTGAGTGCCTCCACACATTTAGTGTATTTATACTCCGAAAAATCTCATGAAGCAAGCAAGTGTTGACAGCCCCATGTTACAGGGAAGAACCGAGACAGCGAGAAGAGGTGACGTATTCAAGATGACAGAGGAGATCTGTAGCAGTGTAGGAACTTGAACCCAGGTCATCCAAGTTGTAACTTCTCGCTCTCTGGGCTGCTGTAGCCTGCGTTATTGACCCAGGCTTACAACCCACTTCGTCTGCCTATACAGCAGGGATTTATTAGTCAAGAGAAACATCTCAGAAAATGCCACGGCTTATGCCAGAAACCTTTCCTACTGAAAGTGATACAGGTAGCATCGTGCAAACAGCGAGTTGCATTTTTTCCAGCCAAAATGGATTGATTTTAATCCCAGCAAGCATTCCACGGGACAGGAGTGCCATCACCTCCCCGGCTCAGAGGGTCAAACGCCTCAGTGAGACCCAGCCACAGGCACAAGAGATGGCTGATGGAGAAGAGAGCCGATAGAGGATTCTGACGACTCAGGTGACCACTGAACTACCTTTTCCTCTTACTGAAGAAGAAAGACTAGAAAAAGAAGAGGAGCTAGAAAACAGGGCCCAAAATGGTTTTGATTCTCCTCATTTTAAAACATGCAGGTCCCATACAGATATAGGTATAACATTACTCCAGTCAGAAGACGTTCTGCAGTGCCTTCTCAATCCTTGCTCATACAACATCTTTCCTTTGTTTACAGTTTAATTTAAATTAATGTTTTAATTTTTCAAACAAACAGTGACATTGTTTATGAATGCATTACCAGTGAATAATCTCTCTTGAATATCAATTAACTTAAGCAATGCTAAACTACAAAGCCCTTTTAGTCAGAAGCATGCGCTCGCAGAAACAGATTTGTTTAAAACAACCAAATTTCATCAAGTTTTCAGCTGTCAACAGAAATCAGCATTTGCAAGGAGCGCTATCTGAAAGGAGGACTGTGACGGGCTATATATGGTTTACAGAGCGGTAGTTCAGCAGCAGCCGGTGTCACGTCGTACACCCACTCCTAATGGGACCAAGAGGACAATTAGATACCACAGAGGTCTACGATGAGGTGGGACTGGCTGCGGGGGCAGTTATAAGGTGCTGTGCAGTACGTCAGAGGCTGAGATGCTGCAGAAATTAGAATTAGTCGGCAGATCAGGAAAACAGTGAGAAATGGGGTCTGCCTCCTGCTTAATGCAGTATCCGTCTGGTGGAAACTAAAGGAGACCGAGTATATCATCTTCTATTTCCTTGTCTCTGTGCAAGGAGAAATGATGGCTCAGGGCTGAGAGCTCAAAAATCACCAGTTGCAGACTGCAGAGGCAACTAAACCAGAAATGCAAGTATGAACTTTAATTTACCCTGAAAAAAGCGAGCCATGAAGTTCAACAGATGGAGTTCACGGCCAAGGTACATTGTTAGGCCTAACCCAGCCTCAAGGAAGAGGAACCTCTGATGAAGCTCTCTGACAGGTGATTTGGGGTGGGTTTCTCTCTTTTGGAGCAGGGGGTAGTAATTTGGCTTTTTGTTTGTTTGTTTCTTTTTAAATTTTCCACCAAGATGGAAGGAAGACTTGGTTTCCACTGAATTCCTACCGGTTTGGATCATGCTCTTCATGGAACTGGGCAGGGACGGAGCTGGGGTGGCTCTGAGGACACGCGTGCCACACTGCCCCGGTCCTTAAGGCTCCCTCTTGGTCTCAGCTTCATCTGCAGCTCTGGCAGCAGGAGCCGGTTGGACTGGGACAGTGACCAGTCCTTGGAGAGGGTCTTCCATCTGCTGCTTCTAAGCACACAAACACGTTAGCAGAATTTCGGCTGCCAGCTGACTCCCCAGAGCCCTGAAAACTCAGACCTCAGCCACAAAAGAGCACGAGCCAAGGAGATTACAAGTTGCAATCTGTGGTCAACACCTCCATGATCCCAAATTAGTTCAGCTCCTCACATCTTGCTCATGGGGAAGGCATGTGCTGAGAGTGAATGCCTCAGCCTGCCTCGCAGGGGCTGAGCTAACAAATGGAGGCTGCAATATTTCAATCAATAGGGAAAAAAAAAAAAAAAAAAAAGAAGAAAGGAAGCAGTCAGAGAAGACAGAGGCATTATTGATGCTTCTATTACCATCTGAAATTGGTCACTGTGGAGAAAAACAAGTAGCCACAGAGTGGACCTGGCCTGACCTTTCGCTCCTCAGCAGGCAGCAGATTGGTTATTCTAGTCACGGCCAGTGAAAAATGAGGCTGAAGTCGTCGTCTTTTAGTGGATGAGGGACCAGTGCTAAGTCCCCACGGCAGCAGAGAATTCACAGGTCAGGGGGGAAGCTGTAGCCCTCACCGTGGGCTCCGGAGAGATTCCCATACGACACATCAGGACAGGGAACGTGGGATTGATTTGCTTCTTAACATGACTGGTGTGTGTTCGAATGCGAAACGACAGACTCCTCAGAAAGGGAGAGGAGTTTAAGAGCGACGGACAAACCAGAGCAGGAGAAGATGTGCACCCAGCACTGCAGTGGGGCAGGGAAATTTCAAGCCAGGCAGTAAAATGGTGAAGAACAGGGTGGAAAAAAGCACAGAAGGGAAATTTTGGCTACAAAGTACTGAGACAGGACAAAGTGAACCGGGGCAACTCAGATCAAGTGGGTACTTGTACAAATTCAAAAGGAAGGACAGCTTTGGGACCAATCCACAGGGCAGGGAGCCTGTAGCACCAATTTCATACCAGTCTCTTCTACAAACTTTCATATGGCCTTGGATAAAGTCCCCTTGACTTTCTCAGTGCCACAGTTCCAAAATAGCTATGAAAATGCTTTCCTTGCCTACTGGGACAACAGAGTCTCTGAGGCATGTGTCTAGAGGGAGTACTTGATACCTTCTTAACACAAGTCATAAATAAAAGAGATAAGATTTTCCATCAACAGAGCAAAACTTGTATGCTTAAGGCCAGGTGAAATCAGCCAGACATCTGCAGGAGGCCCCACCTCGGCATGAGGGAGAGCAGAGGACAGCTATGGGGAATAAACCAACCTGGCACGGAGTTGGAGAAGCTTTGCCAAGTGAGATGCTGTTAGCCTGGAGAAAGGGACATTCTCTTCTGTGAGACCAGAGTGGTCCAAGGAGAAAGTGGATGATTTGTGTATCCAAAGGGATGCACTGGCATATGACAGACCAGCAGAGAAAAAAAAGAAAATAAAAAAATCAATGATACTAACCTAAAAGTGGGCAAAAGCTCATGAGGCAGCATGCTTGATTTTTTGTTAGAGGGACAGAAATGCAACGTGAGAGAAATCAGAACCTTTTCAAGTGTTTTGTTTTAGTCATACCTGCGCATCCTGCAGCCTAAACGAACACAGAGACCCCTAGTATCAGCCCACCTTAATGGGCCTGGCTTCCATGATAAGCTTCAAGAAACAGCACTTACCTTCCTATTATCACTCTGCACTGACTTGGGTGGTGAACTCTAATGAAGAGCAGACGTCAGAGAAGTGCTTTAGAAGAACAGGTCACAAACACTCATAATAAATCTGTTCAGATGCACTTTGGGGAATGTAAATCACTTAAATTATTAAAGCGTTGAGCTGTTGGGACTCGGGCAGGTTGAGAGCTGTTGCAGGGAAAGCCACTGCAGCCCAAAGTCAGCAGGGCAAGAAAGGAAACAAGCACATTTTAAATTCAAGCTGCTCCACTTGTGCTGTAGCTCGTAGCCATCAACTGCAGCTGCATGTCTTTACTTAACGAGTGACAGGGCTGAAACGGTTTGGGCTACAAGGTGGAGGAAGAGGAGGAAATAAAGGATTGGAGAGTAACAGCAGAGAAGTGAGGGAAGGCAGTAAAAACACTTGACTGGGGGCAAAGATTGGAATAGAAGATATAGACGATGCAATGGTGATGTGATAGCTAGCTCCTCAGTTTTAAATCCAGCCATGATAGATGTAGAAAGGCACTTTGAAGGAAGGAGGTTATCCTCTACATTTTCCTGGAAATGTAGTAAACTGAAGGAAATACTAAAATCAATTGACTCGCCCAAGCACGAGAAAGGCACGGAATCGGCTTCAGGTCCACTCCTCTGCCCGTGCCCTTGGCTGCAGCGGCTCCGTCTGAACCTGGGCTGCTCCACCTACGCCTACCCCTATCTAAAGGCTGCCTATAATCCAGCTCTTATGATATTTAAACGTATTCTTCTAATTAACAGCCTGAATTTATTAATGGCCTGTTTATACCCATTTGTTCCTCTTTCAGCATTGTCCCTTTGATTTAATAGCTCTTTTCCTTCCCCGCTGTTATGCCCCAATCTACTTATAAGCAACAATCGCCGCCTCTTTTTTTCAGCCTTCAGTTTTGCTTGGCTAAAAAAGCTAAGCTCCTTAGTCATCTCTTGTAAGAAAGGATCTTCATTCCCAGACCATAATTTAGTATTCTATTGTTTGAAAAACGCCTGTCAAAAGTTCATTATTTCCTCCTCCTTTTTCCCTTGGCAAAAATTCAGAATTTTCAGCGAAACCAAATGTAGTACTTTTTGCTGTCGACTGCTACCACCAGCAGCACAAAGACTGACTCAAGTTACTATAAGGAACCGCACGGGCAAACTGTGCAAGCAATTCGGTCATCGGGGAGGTTTAATTCTCCCAACCCACCTGAAACCTTTTTCATTTGCTTTTCAAACACATTTTTAAGAAGCAAATCCTCCCTGTGACAAAAAAAAAACAACAAAAAAAAACCAAACCAAAAACCCACACAGGTATTATTTGCAAGAAATAGTGTTTATTCATCACAATTGATAGGAATTTTTCTGGTTTATGTAGATCAGGTCCTATTCATTTACAGATGGTACCGTTCAGAGAATACCCAGCCACAGATAAACGCTGGACTTTGTTGATATGATATCTCGTGTCTCTCTGTACTTAAGGGCTTTAGAAATTGATTAACTGAAACCCTTATCAGGAAGGTAACTATTAAAATAGTCATTTTACTGACGAGGAAAATAGAGCACACAAAAAAAAAGCTTAGCGACGGACACAAGGTTACACAGCGAATTAGTGGCAGGAATACTGATTCCATCTCCCTGGTTTGACCATTAGATACACTCCCTTAATCAGAATCTTCCCCCAAGCCCTCTGCCTGATTTTACTTGCCCCCTTTTTTTTAAAAAAAAAAAAAAAGAATACATTTTCCACTGCCTTTCAACATTTTCTAGTCTGGCTGGAAGCTACGGGAAAAACACTGCCTATAGACAAAATGTTGGCCTCAGCAATATTTTAAGTATGACAAGGGAAAAAAAAAAAAAGAAAAAAAAGCCCTCACTGAAAGTGCATATCCTCATAAGATTTTCAGCCTGAATTCGCAGCTTCAGAGAATTGAGCTAAGCCACCGAACGGCCGGGTGCTTTATATGAAGCAAACCTCTTAAGGCTTTGCATTCATGCATTATTAGTAGCTTCATTCTATATCTAAGTTACTTATATGGCTCCTAATTACCACAGTATCTTAATGCCTCATCTTAATGTATTTATCCTCACTGCAGCCCAGCGGCGCAAGACTCTCCTGCTCCGTGGACAACTTGTCTGTGGCAGAGGACTCCAGCAAATGCGGTCTTCAGAGTGACTATAAGCTGAGTCTTCCTCTACTTCCCACGCTAAAGGCAGACCTCAGTTACAGCTGGTAATGACTCCAGGAGCTTGGCCTTTTGGGATCTGTACGCTCTGGCCACGCAGAGATCAGCCAGGCTGGTGCGGAGAGGTCCCTACAACTTGCAGATTAGATGTATCCAGGTGTCTATTCACATTTTTGAGAGTTCAGGCGTAAGTGACTTGCCTGAGGTCACTCAAGAAGCGTGTGGCAGAGACAATCTCACCATGGTCCTGTGAGTGCTTTCCTAGTGCCGTGGTTTAGGACACTGGGAAAGCAGTTTAGCTGGGCTAAGCTGGGTTTAGGACACTGGGAAAGGACACGTAGTTTAGCAACAGTGACAAATTCTGACTGAAATTAGAATTAAATATGCAGGAAGAGGTGAAAACACCAGCACCAGGACTCCATTTCGGGACTGTAATGCGGGAAAACTTAAGCAAAAGTTGTGAGATAACGATCAATATCTATGTCATCAGCCTGAGAAATGTTTCTTCCTGCTCTCGTCTCCAAACTCCAGTTTAATGATTAAAATAGATGTATGAGCAACTGGTGTTCAGGATTGATCACCTGTACAAGGAGGCCATTCCATTTTAAGTCTGGAGATTGCTCCTTTGTGCCAAGAAGTGTCCTCCAGGGCTTTTGGATACCTAAAATGTTGCTAAAATCTTGATCTAGCCCTTTTGTCCGGGGGCAAATTCTACCTGTAATTATTAGGACCAGGAATGCTCACCTAGTCCAGCAGTCTGACTACTTGAACATTTATCTCCATAAGCTTTACACTTTAATAAATAATTTACCCCCAAAATGCACTTAAATTAGATCCATAATTCCACCACGAGGCTCTGGTGGTGTGAAGAGACCTCCTGACTTTGCTCTGATCATTTATAATGCCACCATAAGCCATCAGTGGAATTGCAGCATTATTATTTATAGCACCGCTTATATTGTTCCTTATATCGTTTATTATACTCAATTGGAATGGCCCCGGCTAGGCAGTATGAAAAGATGCTGCAGAGTTACCAGCTTAGGCTATTTCTTAGCACAGAAATGCTACCTTCTTAAGGCAGCCGAGATGTTATCGGTGTGAGGATGGATATAAATTGCCTGGACATCCTGTCCTCATTTCTGCTAGTCCTTCCACCCAGTCTGGGTAGGATTAAGGGGGATGGCAAGGAGCTGAATCTTTTGGCTTCTGTTTTCCACCTTGAGGAGGGCAGACAGCACCCCTGCCACAGCACGCACCTCTGCCGAAACCCATCCAGGAAAGGGGACAAGAAATGGTCACGTACAGCCACGCACCTCTCCCCTCGCTCCTCTCCTGCACGTACGCACACTGCTCCGAACAAGAGCCAGACCTCTGCAAATACGAATCCCGTCCTCATTACTGTGAGAAGCAGGTTAAAATTACTAACGCAGGGATTCGAAAAAAAGAAAAGTGTCAGATTTAAGATCACCTAGGTATCCCCAATGGTTTTTATTTCCAGATGCATTATGATAATTTTTAATGACATCATCTCATGCTATTTTTATCACAGGTCTGTCTTTTTTTTTTTTTTTTTAATGGATAGAACCTGAGCGTGATCTCCAAGGTGGCAGGGGGGTGGGTGGGGATGGGGGTGCAGAATTCCGCTTCACTTATCTTAAAACTATTCTTGTGAAATCTAACCTGCAATAGATGTTCAGCATGACAAACCAGGGCCCGGATAATTAAAAGCCATTAACAGCAGAGTATTTCAATGGGAAAAGTTGCTTTGCCACTATCCTGCCTTGCCCAGGGCAGTCCTAAATGGGTAGAATAAACTCTCTTAAGTCATAGAATGGTTTGGGTTGGAAGGGACCTTAAAGATCACCCAGTGCCACCCCCTGCCCTGGGCAGGGACACCTCCCACCAGCCCAGGTTGCTCCAAGCCCCGTCCAACCTGGCCTTGAACCCCTCCAGGGATGGGGCAGCCACAGCTTCTCTGGGCAACCTGGGCCAGGGGCTCACCGCCCTCGGCGTGAAAAATTTCTTCCTGATATCTCATCTAAATCTCCCCTCTTTCTTAGGAAAATTCTGCCTCTCTTTTTTTCCCCCTCTCCTTAGCCTGCCTGAATTTCTTCCAGTGACCCATTCGCTTCCCTGCATCTCTATCTCAGTGCTGACAGGTTTCACGCTCCCCAATTTAGCCATTAGCTGTAGGGTTTAGCCTAGGCAATTTGTTCCCATAAAATACGGCGCTGACAGGCGTGAGGGTACGGAGCTGTCTCTGCGGATGCTCCTCTCTGCAGCCGGTGCCCAGAGAGCGGCCGCACGCCCGGCTCCCGTGGTCTGTGTTTCGGAGGCTGCCCTGCATCCCCCAGGGATGCGCTGCCGCAAGGAGCAGCCACATCGCCCCCGGGGTGCCGAAGGGACCCGTCCCGCCTGCGACACTCACTGGCCCCGTGCCACAGGCACCCGCTGCTCCCCCATCTTTGCAAGAAAATCTACGAAAAAAACCCCCAAACTAGAAACCAAAGCAGAAAGGAGGGAAGAGTGGAGAAGGTAAAGGATAAGGGCAGCGAAAAGTGGGAATAAAGAAAATGAGGAGGAAGATTTCATATTCCTGTAGTTTATGCTCCTGCACAGCCAAGCAAGGCAATGGCAATGCAGCACACAGCTGGTGAATATGTCACGAACATCAGTCCGAATTTTAGGACATAGCAGAATCCCACCAGGAAAAAGGGTTTAAATCTTGCATCAGGAATGCAGGAAATAAGTCCTTTTGTAACCCCCTCCCTTAAGAAAACCTATCAACACATTGGAATTAAAAGGCCTTTCCAGGTTAATTTAATTTTTTTTTTTTTCCCGGAGTTTGAGAACATCAGAGTTCAATTAAGCAGAGCAACCACCCACCCGCCCCCCCGCAAAAGCAGCAGGCAGACTTTGGGGATTTCATTTTTCTTGTAGAGAAGAAAAAAAGCCCAGGAAGGAGGGGGATGTGACTGCGCTGCCGTGTGGAATCATTCATTTTACACTGATCCCCATCAGCCATCCGAAGCTTTGCTTAAATAAACGTAGGGATTGAGGCTTTCAGAGGCAGTTCCCGCTTGTCTTCTTGCACAGACAGACCCCGGCAGCAGGACACGGAGGGCTCGGTGTGGGGCAGCGGAGAACCAGCCCCTCTCTTTTCTCAGGTTCCCTTATTAATTGCCTCTGTTGGTTTTCTTCTGCGTATTTCTGAAGAATTAGAAGTCGAACCAGGGAAGTTAGGTAATGAGCCAGGCTCGGGGGAAAGATCAGCCCCCAAGAATTGGGGGAAAGAGCCCCCAAGTTTCTTTCCGTGCCCCTCGTAACACCCTGGTACCCATCTGCAGCACTTCAAGCTGGCTGGGGTGGGCGTGCTGCGTGGCAAAGCAGGATGGGGAGGTTTAAAAGGCAAAATATACTTTTCTTCCTTAGGAAAGAATTGCAAGAAAATAAATGAGGGTGGCTGGCGCCTCCATTTTATAGCTGGAGAAAGTAAAGCTTGGAAAGAGGGTGGCACCCAAGCTCAGAGAGAAAGGTCAGCGTCACGGTCAGCAAAATGACTGAGGGGTCTCGGCTCCGTCACACTGAGCTAGGGAGAAGGTTTTGCATCCTTCCTTTGTCTAGCTGCCCCTGCGGATCTCTGCACAGGCAGCATTTGTGCTGCCCTCAGTATACCGCAGGATGGACCACAGACACCAACACCAGACGAACTGGGTGCTGCCTCCCTCCCTGCCTCAGTTTCCTCTCACCAGCATGATGATTTCCCAGCGGCTCACTACGTGGGCGCTAATGGGGCTGTCCGCAGGTCCAGCTTGCTTTTAACAGGGCAAAACCTTTCTGGACCAACGGTGCATCACCAGAAATGTCACGGCAACCAGCTTGTGGCACGACAGGGGTTGGTGCAGCACACCAAGCTCAGGACTGTTTTCTGGAGCAGGTGGATGTACGGGGTGGGCAAAGAGGGGCTCTGCATCTGCCTGTGGGGACACCAGTGTCTGAGAGAGAGCTTCAAATGATGGGGGGGAGGCTTTTTTCCCCCTCTGGAGCAGTCCCCCTCAGTCCCTCCTTTGGCGGACTGAGCAAGTGACCCTCTGGGATTTTTATGTGAAGATCCATGTCATTAAAGAGTTATTCAATTCAGCCCTAAAGTTAGCTGTGTGTCATACTTTTGATGTCTTTTCTTCTATCACTAAAAAGTAGTTATATTAAGAATAAAAGAACTTGAAATTGAAAAAAAAAAAACATAAAATGGTAAAAAAATAATCCCTTTCAGTCTCCTGTATATCAAAGGGTTTGTTTTGGCCACTTACCTTGGCTTTCTGTCATTGTCATTTGCTGTGTCTGGTTTGGAGCATGGCAGACAGAAGTTCCACGAGGAGCCATTAAAGTCTGTGAAGTTGGACAATTGGCTATGCAGACGTGCCTTAGAAGTATTTCTAGCACTTTTGGTTCCTGGTTGGGTACTGAAAAAGGGGATGGAAGAAAGAAAATCTCTCTATATATGTATCAGAGCTTTAAAAAAAGAAAAAAAAAAAAAGAAAGGCATTGAATGTGGGACACGAAAACATGAAACTTTCAGTTTCTGACAGACTCTTCTAAGTCTTTATCCCCTACCTTCTTCCCACCATTCAGCAGCCCAAGTAATTTTCCAGGCACGGCTCACACAACACCCCTCAGCACACGCACCGTATGAAATAGGGGCGGGAGGCACGTCTGCATCTACAAACCTGAATTCATTCACCCTCAGTACACCTGGGCTTGGGTAGTCCTGGCTACTCCTGCTTAACTAAATTCCTAATGAGGTTTTACGTTACGTTGGCACAGAATCACAGAATCGTAGAATCTTCATGGTTGGAAGACCTTTGAGATCATCGAGCCCAACCATACGCACACACAAAAACAACAAAAAACAAACCAACAACAAAAAAAAACCCCAAAAACCCAACCTACAATCTCTGCCACTAGAGCACGCCCTGAAGTGCCAAATCTACATGTTTCTTCAATACCTCTAGGGATGGTGACTCAGCCCCCTCCCTGGGCAGGCTGTTCCAGTGCCCGACCACTCTTTCAGTAAAGTAATTCTTCCTCATATCTAACCTAAACCTCCCCTGCCGCAACTTCAGAACGTTTCCTCTGGTCCTGTCCTTATTCACCTGGGAGAAGAGGCCAACACCCACCTCTCTACACCCTCCTTTCAGGCAGCTGTAGAGGGCATCAGGTGTAAGGACTTTTTTTTTTTCACACAGAACTGTAAAAACAATGTTTCCACACATCCTTCTTTCCGCAAAACCGAGAAAGCTTGTTCCATTTTATGAACGACGCCTCTTTGGAAAGACAAGAAAGGAAAAGCAGTTATTACTTTGCTCCTTTGCTGTCACTGAACCTTCCATGAATTTCGGTCTCTTCCTCCTGTGATGGATCGCTCCTCCTGAGATTTCAGCCCAGCCCAGGAAGGGCCTGTTTGTGCAAGCTGTATCCTCGATATATAAAAGGAATGGACTAGATTCATCAGCCCTTTAGTGCTTTTACTCCACAGCCCCGCTCACTTCAGTGTTTTTCAGATTATGCTGTAGCTGTTTAGACTCTGCCCTTGCTTCGCAGGTGAACTTTGCTGTCAGGTAGATAGAAATGATTGAAAAGTCCTGGTTATTTCTCAAGAACCGCAGGCTTTTTTTGTCTATTCATCTGTCGATAGGTACATTTTCTCTCTTGCTAACACGGTATATTCAGACAGGATGACATTTTTTTCCCTGAAACATTACCCAGCTGAATCCTGCAATAAATGGCTGTATCTTCAGAAGATTTTGAGATACTGATTGCGGGACTCTTGAAAATCTCTCTGGAAGGAGCAGAGGGTTTGAAATCATCACTGCAATTAAGCAACCAACATCCCGCTCTCTGGTTTGGGGTACAAAGGTGCATGAAAAAAGCACCACGCCTTGTAATAAGAGCTGTTCAGTGATCAGACTTCTGAAGTCTTTTTGAAACGACCTGAATTTATATTTAAATTCATTAAACTTTACTCACAAGATCAGAGAGTAAAGGGGTCCGTGCAGAACAGGGAGGCCATACGATGGGCACGGACGCAAATACAGCTGCATGATATGCCCATCAGGCCACCATGAAGGCTACAGCCCAGAGCAGGTGGTTTCTGATGGAACCATGATTAAGGGGCTCGAAAGGCTTCACTGTGAGTACTGAGCCATCTCAGAGATCCTTCCCAGCAGGAGGAGCCTGACAGCAAACTTTTCTGCCCATGGGAAACGTACTTCCAACCTCACTTCCTCATTCTGCAAACCTTGACAATAGCATTCACCACCCCCTCTCCCCCTCGGTTTTTGGGGGTTTCTGTCACAAATGGTTGAAAGTTGGGTCCGATTTCACTCAAAGCGTTACCTATTCTGGAGCCAAATTTCAGGTGACAAGAGGGGACAGTTTGCCTGGAACGTCTGTATTACCCTGTAGTCAGCAGGAATGAAATTGTCTGACTATGCCCTCCCCTTGGGGGCCCCACTGAAAATGAGATGTATCTCTCATGAGGACCTCCCAGCAGGCACAACTGAAATATCTTTGTGACTGCAGTCGCTCTGTAATGAATGAATTAATTGATTTCACCCTCAGCTTCTTCTTCATCGACCCCGCTGGCCCCACAGTGGGGAAGGAGCTTTGTTCCAGTTCCAGTTTCTCTCAAAGCCCTGTTCCATTTAAAGACAGATGAAATGGCTTCAGGGCTCAGGGTGGGAATCCCAAAACCTCAGCTTTGGATGGGCCATCGAGCTCCACACTGAGAGGTGGAAGAACTTTAAGAGTCGTTTAGATGTGGTGTTAGGGGATATGGTGTAGGGGAGAACTTTGTAGAGTGGGGTTGATGGTTGGACTCGATGATCCCAAGGGTCTTTTCCAACCTAAATGATTCTATGATTCTATTCTATGATTCTATGATTCTATTCTATGATTCTAACTTGTGCCTTTCAGCCATCCCCAGGGTCTCCATTAACAGATGGAAAGTGGGTCTGGCAAGTCTGACTTCCTAACAGCGCATCTACGTAGCCCTGCATATTGCCCGCATGACTTGTGGCTTGTGGGGGCATCTCTGGGTCTCCAGGCAGCCCCGTTTCTCCCCTTGCTTCTTAATCCAAATGATCTTCTGGGAAAACAGTCTGGAATTCACAAATCTAACAAACTCCTTTCCATCTTTGAAAGTGTGATGTGTCCAGCTCTTCCAAGCTCAGTGACCAGCAGGGTGGCTACAGACAACACAGGGACAGGGCAGACTTCTACATCGAACCTGATAAATGGCAGGACTGTGCGTTACAATTCAGAAAAAAAAAAAAAAAAAAAAAAAGGTGAAATGATTCATCAGTGCCTGAAAAGAAGGGGTCCTGCTCTCATTTCCAGGCAAACAGCTCCCCCTCGAGTCAATGCCTGGGGGTATCATCTCAGGGTATTTCGCGGGGGCTGCTCAGGCTGGGACAACCAAGCGATTAAATAGCTACAGAAAACGCCAATGGGACTCGGGTCACTGCGGAGCTGTTAAAACCCTGAGGTTATTCTCATACCCTGGAAAGCAAGTCACGCACTGCTGAAGGTCTTGTATAGGGCATCAGATACGACGGCTTCTACTTGGTGTGTTCCAGTCAACAGAGAGCACCTCTAGAAGTTACGTCCTCATGAATTTTAGCCACGGCTCTGCAGCGACTCTTCTGTATCTTTGAGCGAGTCACGTGGCTTCCGCTGTGCCTCGGTTTCCCTGTTGTGTTCTCCAGGTCTACATGGATTCTCTGTCCATTGCAAAACATAGGGTCTCAAATATTTCTGATGGAAAATATTGCTTCTATTATATCTCTATTTTAAATTTTAAAATGGAATATTTTTAATTAGTTTTTCGAGGGAACATTTCAAATATTTGAATGTTCAAAAGGCTGTTGTTCCACCTTTAATGAAAGGGTTGAGATTCTTGATCTTGTTGAGTGGACATGGACATTTTTTGCAGAGTTTCATATTTTGTGGAAGTTGCAATATTTCTTCTCAATTTGGAGATGAAAACAGATATTGAAAAGCGAAATTTTCCTCCGGGGGAAAGTCTGCCTTACACACATCAGAAATACTAATTTCTGAGTAGCATAAATGCCACCAGCAGCATCACGAAAGGGTTAAGTGTGGTTGCAAGTGATCCTGAGTCCCTCTTTAGTAACGCTTCTATTATGTAGGACTTCTGAGTGAGCCAGTAACAAAGGATTAAATCCATCTCTTATTAGTAGATGGCACCTGCCCCAGGACACAACGTTTAAAGCACACGGCTGTATGTAATCGTTTTTATTGTGGTGACATCTGAGAACCGCAGGGGTGGATGAGATTTCACTGGTATTGCTCATTGTGAAAAGATAAAGCAAAAAGTCGAAGCACTTGTAGTGTAAATACAGCACGAGGGGACACGAGGATGGATTTACACGGGTCGGGGAAGGACACAGCAAAGTATGCTTGGTCCAGCTCATGGGTTTGCCCTCAGCTTCTTATCTCTGGCTTAAGGATCCACCAAGTGCCCTGGTCCTCCCTGCAGCAGATGCTATGAGCAAGAGGCTGAATGGGGCACCCAGGAGAAAGGGGGAGGAAGAGGTCACATCGTCAAACATAGTCTGGACACACAAGGGGAATCAAGCCCCAGACTCCATTGCCAAGGGAGTTGGATGAGCGTTAGGGAGAATGCTGTAAGGAAGCTTCAGATGTCTTTGGACAGCTGCTTGCTACGTCTCAGGCCTGTCTTCAATCACGTTTTTCCCTTGTCCCGTTTCTACTCCAAGTGACCTGGACGGGCTGCAGGGGAAGGCATGTCACTACAGCTGCTGTAGAGGAAAAAGGCTTTGTCCCACTGTAAAAGAGGAGCTACGAAAACAGTAGACAGGGTGTCCTCGTGAAGGAAGGAGAGGGTGATGCCAGAACCACCACCAGCCTGCCCGCGTCCCCTCTGAGCTCTGCTTCCTGATCCGTTTCCACCTGTGCCATCCTCAGAGGTGGTGGGGCTTCAGCATCCAGAACTGAGCACCCGGGGCCAGCCCGGCACCCAGGGCTGCCCCGCGCAGACATCCACCTCGAAACGGGGAAGAGCTGCTCCTCAGCGCCACTGAAGTACTGCCCAGTCTCCTCTCACTCCTTCTCCTCACTTCTTTTTCTGCTGTGTTTCACTTTGGCAGAAGAGAATTGTTTTGACTGCGTCTTCCTTGTAGCCGTTAAATACCTTTCAAAGCAAGGTCGTGGTCCCCGGAGCTAGGACAGCACAAGGGAAGGTAACGGTTCAGGCTGGGTTTGCTGCTCCTCCGTGTCGTGGGGGTTTCTCTCCAGACAGCATCCCAGCCCAGCATCCCTGAGTTTCCACAGGGAGGAAGGGACCTTGTGAGCCCTCTTCTCCTCCCACCGCACACCTGCAGTAACAGACGTGTCAGATCTCCCAGGTAATCTGGGCGCTGGGCGCCTGCAGGGTCCTTTGGGGTTTTTAGTATGCACCCGCAGATTATTGTTTCCAAGGAGAAACAACGCATCCGTGGCGTCGAGACAGCACGGGGAGGTACAGCCTTGACACAGGAACAACTAATGATCTGTGGCAGACGGGCAGGGCCCGGGCAAACCGCTGCACGGCATCGTACACGCCAAGCGGGTTCCCGGCAGCTGGTTCATCTTCCCGTGTCACATCTGATGTTCGAATAGAGGAAAAACACGTGAGTTTATTTCCAGTGCCTCTCCCTGTTAGACGGGTGACCTTTTCATAGCTCTGGAGGGCAAGGGAGAAGGCAGCCTACAAAGTGTTCGGATGGTGCTTGACTAATGAAGATATGTAAACGAGGGGAGGGATGGCAGCGTCGAGCGAGGGAGAGCCAGCCATCGTCAGGCGCCGGGCAGCCCGTCTCATTAGCAAGGGAATGTTTGCTTTGGCTCCCGTGCTGAGGAATGGCAGTGGGGGCTAAAAGCCGGGATCAGGCGGCGCACGGGTTCGGATGGAGCGCCGGGGATGGTTTATCCCAGCCGAGGGAAGGCAGCCAGCCTGGCAGCCCTCCTTCTCGCTGGAGCGCGGCTCCGCACACAAAGCACTCGGAAGAGCGCAGAGGGTCTCGCGTTGCTTCGTGCCGCGTCCCCTGGCAAGCGAGGAGCAATTATTCCCCCACCCACCAACACCATCCCGCACACTCTGCGTTCCCACCTCTTACCACCCGCGTGTGACACCCGCCACAGACACACCTGAGAACCAGGTCCCAGAGCCAACGCTCGGTGTTGCGGAGCTCGTACAGAGCCTGTGGTGGTCACGGCTGCCTGGTTTGGTGTCTTCTGGCCCCTTCAGTCACCTCTTTAGAAAAGGCCGTTAAACCTGGAAGGGCAGCACAGTTACCCTTTTTGTTAGTAAATGTCAATTTTGTGGCAGCGTACACAACCCACGTGTATAATAATCCCTGCTTCAGGGCACCTCAGTCTCCACCTCCCTTTGCCCAGAGCAAGCAGAAGATCCCAGCTGGCCCCTTCCAGACTTTCCCTGTTGGCTTCTCATAGGCACCAGCCTCCTCAGCCAGCTTCTGCGTTGTTCCCCCTGTTGCAGCCGATATGGGAATCTGGGCTAGGAAAGGCCTTCCTGAAGCCAACGATAACTGTCTAACCCCTGACTAACTCCGAGCGGGAACCATTCGGTTCTGGAGTCCATCTCACCTGATCCATCAGAAAGAGTTTTTAACCCGACTGCTCCTGACTGTACCCCCTCAGCAAGGCTTGAACGCGGTAGATGCGAACATGACTTTCCGCTGGGTGAGCTAAAAGAGCTGGAAGCAATGACTGCTTGGATTACACCACACAACAGCTTTGTGATTTGTACACAATGAGAAAATTGGACTGGGTTGGGATTTGCAGCTATAGGTAGCTCAGATTCTTCCGCATCGCTCACTTCTGGGAATGGTCAGACAAGATGAGTTTTGGTTGAGTAGCTTATGTTTTCTAAAAGTTTTCTTGCTAGAAAATGCGATTCATCGTTTGTGGATTTTCTGACTAGATAAAAAGTTTGCAAACAGATCTGTTCTCCTAGAAATCTCTTCCTGGATTGCAGTTGTTCTCAAATAAAAATCAATACAATGTTCAACCCAAGCTGCAAGGCGCTTTTTCATCAGAACTCCCCCTCCCCCCAACCCCCCAAAGTGGTCCTGAGAACAGATTTGGGGATTAGGGTTTTTTTTTCTTGAAACTATAAATAAAGAAATAAAAAAATAAAAAATAATGCAGTTTCTAGGTTGGTTTTCCATGGAAGATGGGATGCCAACAAGTTTTTCTCATTGGCTCTAAAACAAAAGGTCCATAGTTTCCATACATGAACAAGGTGGGGAGATACCATCCCCTACACACACTCCTGATACTGAAACCAAACCTGAGGACTCACAGGTTCCTTCCTCAACAGTGAAAAGATTCAGCTGATTTCCTCCTCCTACCCCTTTCATTGTCTCTCTGCCTTTTGGGGTACAGCCAGCACCAGAAGGAGAATGAAATAGAGTGAAAAAAGCTATTTTGTCTCTTGCCAGCTCAGTTGGAAACAGGAAGTACTGGAAATCTCCCAGCTCAGCCCGGCTTTGGAAGACCTCCAGCCCGCTTTGTCGAGGCCTGAGGCTCCAGGGGTTCTGCAAAGTGGCTGAACTTCTGGGAAACGCCACATACAACCCAAAGATTTCAGCTGTGTGAGTAAAGCAGGGTTGGGAGCAGTTCCTCTCCACCCAAGCAGCAACTGGTGGAGAAGGTACGCCTACCTGGAAAAAAATTTATTCCAGAGGGTCTGCATTTTATATGTTCTGCTAAGTTCATGCTCAAGCTTATTTATGTGAATACTGATAAACTTGATGGCGGGTTTGCTCATAAATGATTTTGGGGAAGTCACAGCTGGCGCTCTGCTCTGAACGTACTGGTGAGGATGAGGAGGAACAGAATGCAGGAGGATTAGCAGACTGACCTCTGCACCAACACAGGGCATTGGACATTTATGCATCCTCCATCTAGATACCCACAAATCTTCAGGCACAGAACGACAATTAGCTCAAGACGTCAGACCATGAAGGCTTTTATGGACACTAGGCTCCAAGTGCTAACCCTACCTCGGTTCCAAATGACAAACCACTTTCTGCCATAAAGCTCTCGGCAGCCGCAGACTCTGTGCTGGTGCCAGGTGCAGAGAGACAGAGCACACGCAGACCCTTGAGAGACACTGGAAAGGCTGCAGCTAGCTTTTATTCTCTGGCACTGTTAGTTAGATTGGGGAGTTAACACAAGTTTGGGGTTTTGGCATTTTTCTGCTGCTGGCAGCTCCTGCTGTCTTTCTAATCATGGTCCGAATCCTCGCCCAGCCCAGCCCAGCCAGGAAGGCTCTGAAGCTGCCTCCAGTCTGCAGACAGACAGGACTCGACACACGGCCACTGTGTGGATTCAGAGCCTGGAGGTGACAAGGAATGGACGGCACGTGCACTTGATGGGAGTCCTCCATCCTATTGCAGTGTCACCAGGAAGCCCGGTCATACTCCCATCTCCAGCTTCTGCAGCTGAACTGTCTTTTAATGCCAGGATAACTCATTATGGCCACGATTGCACACGGCATTATCTCAGCATGACAAATGCAGGCCATGTGTGCAATGCCTCTGCGGCCCTGGACGGCAATCTCTGATGCAGTTAACACTTTGATGCAATCAGGATAACCATTTGCCAAGGCTGGCTCAGCAGAGACACGTGGTTCCAAGTTCCTGCCCTCCGCTCCTGTGGGAGACTTGCTCCCAGTCCCTACCTGTGGCCATGGTAACACACAAAAGCCATCTTCACCAGGCACTCTCCATCTTATCGATTCCTTGGGAGATTTATGGCAGAGACCTGATCTCAGTGACGGAGCTAAATCCAATTCACTAAGGAATTACAAGCCTGTCCGATCAATAATCTATTTATCTCCTTCACTTTGCCGTCTTTAAACACTCCAGCCCTATCAAAAGAAATTGAAAGCTTTTTGAAAATGAAATTATTGAACTCTGGAATGGCTCTGCTAAGGTTTCTGGAAAGGATCTTGAGACCAGGGTGGATCCAGTTCAGATCCAGCACGTAGGAGAGATCTGTCACAGCTCCAGTAACTCTACAGCAATCCAGCATGGAGGCTGGGATGGCGGGGGATGCTGGCACTCAACACAAAAAGAATCCAGCCCAAAACATCACCGGTAGAGTTTGCAGGAGATGCCACTCAACATTAGTGCCAAGAAGGAATGTGCATGTGGAGGGAACACAGCGAGGTGACTTCTACTGCATTCCCTTTGGCCAAGCTGGAGCACGAGGAAGGATCATGCGTCCTCTGCTGCACTGGCAGAGCCTAGAAAAGGCTCACACAGCTATATACGAGTACCAGGAGCTAAGAGGAAACCGAGGTGTGAAGTGTTAACCCCACCTGAAAATGCATTACTGATGTCCCTGGAAGCTGTCAGCTGCATTGGTTCATGACTTGAGCAGATCATGAAGTTTAATTTAATCAGCACATGACTTCAGAAGCAATCATTATGTCTCCCAAGGGCAGAGGTGTGCTGCATCCCAGAAATAATGTTATTTTTCAGCTCTCATGCAGCACTTCTAATTAATAGATTGTAAAGTAGCTTGCATGGAAGAAAACCCAGGCACAGAGAAGAAGCAGTGCTACCTGAAGGCCAGCCAGCCCCAGAACCAGGAGCAGAACTTCTTTGGAGAAGAACAATTTCCACTGTTTTCCAGGCATCATAGCTACTTTTATCTAACAGATGCAGGGGCACGGCAGGATCAGTTCACACACGTGAACCGCCTTCATAGTAAAGCTCCTTGTCAAAGAAATACTCACGCACACGCTCAAGCCTTTCTTCAGATCAACTCTTACACAGAGTAGTATTTGCAGTCCCAGTGGGGCCGAACCATATACCCTGCTGGCCAAAAGACAGGGTATTTTCCTGGTTGTGTGGAATTGGGGAATCACAACCACAATTGCGCTGTGGGAACGACTGTGCTGGAAAGCAACCTCTGAACAAGGATGTTCAGAGCTGAAGTCACGGACGTTCGGGGAAGTCAGAAGTTCTGCTGACGTTAATGATGCTGCACTGGTGCCTGGGTGAGGTTTCAGCCCCGTGTATGATCTTGCCTATGGGATATTTGCTCCCCAGATTGCCCCATTTTTAACAGGTTCATGTACCTATTTTTCTGCACCTGGAACTCCAGCTCTGAAGCTGGAAGGGGCTAAACTTCTCTGGAGATGGAGAGGGGCCAGTTCCTCTCACTTCAGAGGTTAATGAATGGAGTCATTAGGATAATTAATGTTTTACTGATGAATTAATCACCTTCTCAAGCAGTTTCTGCCTTTCGCTGTGCAGGGAGGCAGGGCCCTCTTGAGATCTAACACATCCCTTGCTAAGGTAGCTACCTTGTCCTGACAGCCGCCTGTTTTTGGAACAAGTTACCGTGCATCTGCCTTTTCGGCGGGGGAGTTGCTTTCCTGCGGGAGGGAAAACCTCCAAGCCAAGAGCTGCGCTGGAGTTTGAGAGACTCCGGGCTGCCAGCTGCTAGGATTAAGCTTTTCTCCAAACCGTACTAACGCTTCCAGTTCTGACTTGGGGCCACCTTGGCTGTCCCCATCCTGAGCCCGTTTCACTCACCGCCCATCCAGCCCACGCAGCTCTGCCAGTGAGCCTCACTCTTCCTCTGAAGGACCATCTATCCTTGTCCTTCAATTCCTTCTCCTTGATGCTTTTCCTGCCTTCTCCATCCCCCAGTGTTACTCCAGCCCTGACCCCAAGCCTGTATTGATCCCACGCCTGACTCGACTCACGCTCTTTTTTTCAGGTCCCGTTTCCAAAGGGCATTACTGAAGCACTTCACTAAAGAGCAAATGCCCTTGTTGTTTTCTTGTTATTGGAAGTGTGAGAAAGCGTGTGGTGACCATGCCAAAAAAAAAAAAAAAAAAAAAAAAAAATCACTAACCTCTCCGTGGCAGTTTATCCAGCGCAATGAAACATTGAAAAGAGCTGCCGTCACACAAGAACTTTCTCCCTTGGCTGCAGGCACATTTGAACTGTGATTTCCAGGGGCCGGAAAGCTGAGAGTGATTTCACAACATTGTTCCTGAAATAATCCCGGCAATGTCAACAGGGCTCCTTGAACAGAGCCCTCAGAGAGTTCTACAGCGCACAGAGTCACAGCAACATCTCCAGGCAGAGTCCCACGGACAGGTTAAGGTAAAGAAAAAGGCCCCCCTCCTCTTTAGGGTAGATTCAGCACCCCTCAAGATGACAGACTATGATCCTGTTTTACCACCAGGTAAGGAACTTCATCACTGAGCGTTTTTGGCAAGAAGTGTTTTAGGCAAAGGGTTTTGTATAGACACCTCAGATAGGATTAAGATATCCCGTACAAAGTATGTAAGGTCTTGGGTTTTCCGGTCAGTTCTTATCAGACGGAGAAAGCAGAATCGAAAACCTGACCTTTTTACTGCAAAATGAATACTACAACATTTTGCTGTTTCACGAGGGAAAAAAAAAAGAAGTAAAAGTAATTTAGAAATCTTGAATTATGGCAAAACAGGATTGCCATCCCATGGCCTGTACTTCTCGAAACACACGCCTTCTCGGGTCACCTTCTCCCCTGCCGTCCCCTGCAAGCGTTCGGCTCTGCCCTGGGTGCTCAGACTTCAATCCTCAAATCCTGTCTCTCCCTCCCGCTCCGGCTGCCTCGTCTCCCGACTTGTTTATGATTGCCCCTCGGACAGTCCCTTCATTGGACATCCATCCATCTCCATGTGGCCTTTCTTCATGTCGGTTTAAATGCTGCCTGTGATTTATGGCCCAGCAGCTCCCCAAACACATCTCCGGCATGTTATATGGCACTGGCGTAATGCTAACTCTCCGAAACCACAGAGGAAGCAAACAGTGCTAATTTATGCCTGGCTTTTTTTATTCCCCAGCATAATTCTGATTTTAATGTTCCATCTACACCACATCAATATCCTTTCACTGCTAGCAAGTAAAAACAAAAAGTAAATATTTCATTTCCCATTCTTTCCCTCTTAAAAGGTTTTGCCTAAACCAGCTCACCCGGCATGCCCTGAGGTTAGACAAATAGGAAGCGACTGTGGTCCGCCACAGGGGTGCTTTATGGGAAGGACACTGCCCACAAATGTCAGCTTTCTGGGGTAGTCGCTATCTATTGGTGCGTGAATATAACAAATGCAAGCATCTCCTGCATCAGGTTAAATTACTAGCCTGAGCTAATACAAGGCTCTAATACATTGCTAATTTATCAGTCTGGTATTACCACCTACTTCATGTAGCTATATTCAGAAAGCACAAAGTGCTCCGGGAAAGGGGAATAATAAAAAAAAAAAAAAAAAAAGGAGACACAGAGAGAGAGAGGTAGAGAGGAAGAAGGGTAACAAAACATTACGCAAAAATACTAAAAGGTTAAGATAAATCTCTGGCCGGGGGCAGTGACAAAATGACTTGGCAGCTGGAGGGATTCGTATCCTGATGGATCCAGGACATCTGCCGCGAGCCTTTGCCTGACTGAGGAGCACCTAGATTCTCACTGGTGTTACGGCAGCCTCCCAGGGTCATCCACACTAAAATACAAGCCCCAGAGCCCTGGGTGCTCTTCACATCTCCCTAAAACTGTGGGTCAGGAAAAACCACGTCACCATCCCCGTCCTTTTTGGAGAGAGGACAGAAAGGCAGTGATCTTGCTAAAATCCCAGTTGAACCCCAGTGTCCGGAGTGCTCCAGCTCCTCACTTTAAACTCAGAACGTTTCACTGATCCAGCCACCCCAGGGTCCATACCAGTTCCTAGTCCGGGAAGAGATCTGAGGTCCTAGGTAGACCCTCTACAGATGAGACCTTTGTGCACACCTGGCCTATTGGTTTGCTCTTCCTGGTGATGTGCAACGTCACTGCGCTGGGATTATATGAGGGCCAGAGAGTTCCTACAACCCAGTGTATGTCGCCGCGGCGCTGAGCAGTGCTGGAGGGGGGTTCACAGCCTCCCACGCCAGGACAGGCCCTGAGATTCCTCCCTTCCCTGCTGAACGCAGAGCAAGAGCCAGAGTCTCCATTGGAAATCAGGTTCCCACCCTGCAGCTACTTGAGATCGCAGTTTGTTTTCCTCCAAAAAGAACTGTTGCAAGACAAATACCTCTCTCAAGACGATTGAAGTAGGTCACATTAGACAGTGCTCTGGAGAGTCTGTCTGACACTTTCCCATCGGCAGCAAGCGCTCCTCTGCTCCCTTCTTTCCTTTCTTTCCCTCATCCCTCCTCTCCTTCTGTTGCTAAAATTCTGTGAAAAGGGAACTCTGCGAAGGGGAAACATCTCAAGCAAAATCTGTGTTCTGCTTTGGCAGCTGGAAGAATCAATGCTACCATGGCCCATGACTGCAGACAGCGGCGTACGCTGGCGAAGAAGCATCAGACGGGCAAAATCGTGATGGGGTTGAACAGAGCGAGTCAGTGCTGCGCGGGGATGGAGCCCTGCGGGCCCCGCAGGGAGCAGGACCATAGTATAAGGATGATAGTATAAGGTCAAGCATCATTTAAATGACAGGCATCAGGCACTGGAACTGCCTGAGGGATTTTATTTGCTGTTTTCCGGAGCTGCTGGACAGACACGAAGGGTCCTCCGCTGTCCATGCCAAGGGGGGCACCAAGGGACACCCCAGCTGGGCTGCTGCCTTCCCTCGTGCTCGGAGGACGGTCCCATCTCCTCCCTGAGGGCACCCCATAGACTCCCAGCTCCAGCATCCCCTCCCCACCCTCTGCCCCTGCTCCCAGCTAACGAGACGCCGAGCCCAGGACCCCCAGACTCCGTGTCTGTTTTCCAGCTGGAAGTGATTAGCACAGTGGCACCTTCAGGCAGCTCAAGGCTGTAACACTGCAGGGATGCTGCACCCTACCAGCGAGCCTGGAGAGACAGGATGGGTGTTAGTTAAATTTAGTTACTCGTTTCAGTTTATAAATTAGCAGCAGGCACTCCCCAACCCGCCTTCTGGTCAGAGAAAGCAAAGTTCTTGCGATCAGATAATAAAATCTAATCATCAGATAGTAAACTGGCCCAGACATCAAGTTATAATTGGCAAAAGCCGTTTGGCTGGAAAAAGGCAACAGGAGAATTCTTTTTTTTTGTTTGTTTTTGTTTGCTCTTTGTCGGGTATTCCTCAGAGCTCATGCGATAAAGCTGCTCTCTCCTCCCTGCCAAGGCACTGCGGCTGTAGCACGATGGAGCCCTACCATGCCCCTCCAATCCAGCGCTCCCGATAAACGGAGGGTCATTGCAAGCACATTTAAAGGGCTTAAACGGAGCAACAGGAGAGAGCGATCACAGAGCCGGCAGCTGTCGGCAAATGCCCTGCTACCAGCTCCCTCGGTGCGCGGCCAGACTCCCCGGTGGAAAAACCAGACGAGGACCTCAGGACCTCCTGCCCGCGAGAGGGACCACGGTGGCGTGCCCTGCTTACGACCATCAGCTGCAAACCAGTTTGAGACGGTCTGGCCATGAACAGGGCTCCGCAGTTCACACCCCCCGAGGAAACGCAACTGGGATTATCCTAACAAAGAACAAAATGAATTCACTGGTTTAATGCTGTCTGAATTTTGGAAGAATTTCGTGCTGGATGTTTAGAAAGCTTCTGTCTCTTGCAGATGAGCTGCATGGATTGCCAAATGTATGTCCTCTCAGAGGAAAAAATGAGTTTTATTTCTGTTACAAACCTACAGGACTTGTTTCAGTTTCACAAATTTCCTTTCTAAATGGAAGCATTTTAGAGGAAAAGAAGTTGCTTCCAAAAAAACGCTTACAAAAAAAAAAAAAAAATCCTCCTGAAAATGTTTTGATCTGATTGATCCATCAAGCAGTGGCTCAGGGTAAGGAAGAGATGACAGCTGCTCCTTTTGTTGCATGCTGTTCTGATTAGCTTCAAATGAGACGCTCCCCGTCACCCATGGCCCTCCACGTAGCGAATGCACAGAGCTCTGTGGACTCCGCTGAGGACACCTCATGCCGGAGCAGATCTCCTTCTGCTAGAAGACTTTTTTTTTTTTCTCCCCCCCAGGACTTTTTAAAAAGCCATGATTGGACTCAAATTCAGAAGAGCAATAATAAAAGTGTAGAGGAGCTTTAAGGAGTCTTTCCAAAAGCGTTCCGAGTTAGCTTTAATCCGCAGTTGTGATCAACACTGGCTTTTCTGGGAGCAGGATCACGACCATCCACGCAAGGAGGAACGGGGGAGTTTCTGGTTTCCCAGCACCCATCTTCCCTCAGCCCCACACCTGCTTTGGGTTGACTGACCATTGTTTCTGAGGACATTATTTATATTCCTTTCTCATATAAAAAAAAGCTGTGCCACAGCAGAAAGCCACCACCACTGAAACCCCGCAGTGTCCCCGCTTGAATTAATGATACAGGGCTGACTCTCTGCGAAAGGGAAGAAGGTTTTTTTTCTAAGACTATCGCTAAGAATAAGCTTGCACGCACATTTGATGTTCCTATATGACATGAACTGTAGATTCACCTGTATCTTTAGGATTCTTACTAGATGTTTGGAAGGGTTTTTCTGTCACTGGGGGAACATAAAAATTCTCTCCTAGCTGTTTCCAGGCAGTGCAGACTTCCTTTCTGAGCTCCCTTTTCTAGGCAGATGAGGCCACTGATGGGAATTATAGATTGCTTTTTGGTGCCAGGGGGTCTGAACAACGGCCAGAATGGAAGAACTCAGCCACATCCCCAAATGAGAAATAAGTTTGGCTCCGGCTCAAAACTCCGCTGCTCAGGTCCATCCATGTCACCGAGGATAATCAGACAAGTAGCTTGTTGGAATCCTAATCCAGAAAAACCGAGAGCCTGAGCTAACGGCTAAATAATCCCCGCATTAAAGCCTTCCACAAAGCTGAAACGAGAGAACCGGGTTTCCAAATGCTCCCAATTAAACGGAACACGGAGGTCAGCACCCGGGGCGAAGGCAGCGGGGAGAGCAGGCTGGGAGCCTCCGAGGGCAGCTGGGACGAGCAGCGTTTCTGACTCCCTTCTCCAGCAGCAGCAAGCACCGTCACAGCGTTAGTGAAATGTGGTCTTTACGGGTTCGTTTTCAACTCTGTTGGTCTGTTTTCACGAGGACAGGGGCAGCTATTCGGTGACAACCCTGGATGGACGGACAGGATTTTTCTCTGCTGCTTTTCCTTCTTTGTACAGATCTCCTCCACCCCCGCCTCCCCTTCGCCCACCTAAGAGCAGAGGGTAATTTGTGTACTGGCTGAAATAAAACCCACTTAACGATGAAGTCCGTGGCTAAAGCCTGTGGACATCAGCGCAGCCTTAATGAAATTTCTGTGCCTGAAACACATTAGTAGGCAAGAGCTGAGACTGGAAAAAAGATTAGGCTGCTGAATAGCTGGCAGAGCTGGAGCTTTCAGAGTGAAAGTCATCAGAGAGAGCAAGGGAGAAAAAGGAGACAGAGACAGAAGGGGCTGCTCTGGCTGAGCTAACCTCCTGCCCCCCTGAGCCACAGACCTTCTCCCATGCCCATGACTGGCCTCTCCCCAAATCCCTTCTGCTTCCCAGCCCTCCCTGTGGGCCTGCAGAGCCCTTACATGCTCCCATAAACCTCCCCATCCTCACCGGCCTGCACCCACAGCACCCAGGGCCACCAGAGAGGACGAGCTCCCTTGATTATAAAGGCAATAACCCGCTGGTTATTTTGTCGGGCAGATGATCCAAGGCTCTCTGAGCCCCGTGGAGATTTAGATTCACTTGAAGTGGAGGCTTGCATACTTGTGCTTGATTTCCATTACAATTTTATTCTGAATGTTTGGTCCATTTTACACTTAGGCAGCAGAGAGATGCCCAAAGGGTGTGTTTATGTGCAGAAAGGAGAAGGGGGGGTTGGATGCAGGGAAGCCCCGAGGCTGTTTTAATTTCTCCCTGAAGACAGGTTGACTAAGTAGATGGCATCTCGGAGCCTAGAAATGTGCTCACGTCAGCAGTTTTTATGGCCATGCATCATCCAAGCCATCTCTCAGATTTACACAGGGCAACAAGGGGACAGGGGAAGCAGGGGGAGAGCACACGGCTGGGAACTCCCTGCAACAGGAATACAACTTCACTGTTTTGAGACCCCAGCTGGCAGCTTTTCCACTCCGTTTCCCAAGATCATCAAAGCTGAGGCTGTGCCACTGAAACCAAAGAGCCAGCTGGGGCTGGAAATGGTACACTTTGCTTCTTGGACGCCTCTTGGCCAGGTGGCTCCATAAACGCTTGGTGCGTTCAGGCATGGACCTGGGGGTAGATTTGCTGGGGCTCGGGAGGAGCTTCACTGCACCCAGCCCCCTCTGGTGCCACGCAAGGAGACATGCCCCATGCGGGCCATAAACCCTGCTGGTACGGATGGCTTCACCCAAATCGCAAAGGGACCCTGACACCCCTGGGCTTTGACACAGCTGTGAGCTGCCCTCCAGCAGCAGTGTCCACTGAGCCCTTACACAATTTCTCTGTGCCTCAAAATGGCCATCAGACTCAAAAAAAAAAAAAAAGAAAAACAAAACCAAAGAAACAACCCCCACCCCCAAAAAAACCCTTTAAGACCTACTGCCTTTTTTTTTTTTTTTTTAAAGCAATGAATAATTATCTATACTATTGCAGGATCTGTCCTTCAGCTACATTTTTCTTTAATTCCAGTATAATTTTGTTCTGACTCTCTCCCAGAAGACGAGCGTTTGACTTTTCTGCTGTGCCCTTTCCGATGCGTTACAGACTGTGATCTTGTCTGTGCTCTTAATGGCGTTGTCAAGAGATCATTTCTGCTCAAACCTTGTTAGTCTTAATAAAGATGAAATAAAGTCATAAATACTTTTGTGGTTTCCTTTTTGCTGGGTTGTAATTTGACTAACAAATTAAATTACTTTAATTTGGAAACTAATAATTACTTGGTTAGAAGTAGACTGAAGGAAGTTTAGTTGAAAATGGACTTTTCATGGAAAGAAGAGAGATACCAGTTCTTGGAAATAGAAACTAAGTGTGGGAAACCGGGTGAGTGACATTTTCAAAATCCTTTCTCATTAACCGGCTTTGGCTTTCAGTATATGCCATTTTTATCCCCGTTTGTAAAGCTAATATTTCTTTCCGTCACATCTGTTGGGCAGACAAATCCACAAAGCCAGAAAACTTTGGCGATGGAGCTATAAATGCAGAGAGAGCTCATCATAAAGATAACGGTCCATTCTCAAAGTTCGAAGCCCAGACTCCGTTACTTTCTCCTGTGATCTCCAAAGCCACATCCAGGAAATCGATGCTCATGCCGTGCTGCCACAGAGTTTTACTGATGTGTTGTGATCTAAATGGAGAGAGTGTTTTGGTACTCTGTTTTCATTTGTTAATTGACTCCTCTCTTACTTAAGATAGGAATTGGAGTAGTTCGTGATAAATGGACCACACAGTCCTCTCTGCTTCAGTGCAGCTTCTGTGAAATAATTGCAAATTCCTCCTGACACCAACAATAGTATGGCACCAGGTAAAGGCAGGTGGAGGGTGGAATCTGGGACTCCTTTCCTCCCCATCAGTGGAAGGACGTGGTTTTTAACTCAATATTTATCTAACATTAAATGAATAAATGGCACGCAGGGCACAGTCCCGAATCCACAACTCCCTTTTCCTGCATGACTTGTGGTAATTCAGTCCTTCTTGTGAGGGCTCGCTGAAGTCCCCAGCTCCTGCATACTTTGCACAACGCGTCTGGCTTCAGCAGGAAGGATGGAGAGTCTCCATTTTCCGCACATTGCCTAGGACCCGGCCTGGACGGGGGAGGGGACTGGTGTGACAGCCCTCCACCCAGACCGATGAATGGGACTGAAGGTCTCCCTTTTCCTAGGGGAACATTTCCACCAGGGAGGTGGCCTCACGCACACTACAGCAACAGCATTTTCAAGCAAAGAGAGGGAACCTTGTGCAGGTCTTCAGAAGACAAGCTTTGGCCACCACCCTCAAAAGACTTCTTTGGACTCTCTAAACTCAATCGGAAATTCACATTCTTTAGTATTCCTCACAGGTTTCCTGTTTTAGCACTGAGATGTAAGATCCACCTTCTAAAACATGTAGTTCACTTCAGGTGCTTAAAAAGAAAGCAAAACTGTGCCTAACTCTGTCCTTCATTGGATCTGGCCCTCAAAAAACAGAAGGTGTTGGCAAACTCTGCTGCAATTCCATATGGCTGCTTTGTGGCTCCCTCTGCTCTTTAAAGGGGAAGGAAGACACGTTCTCACTCTCGTCCAGCCAGGCCGCGCTGCCAGGCTCTCATCTTCCAAATTATCACCCCTACAAAGAGGCAAAGAGACCTTTAACAAGGGCTGGCTTGTCCCCTCTCCGCTGGTTCTCCAGCCAGCGCCTCTTCAATGTCAGAGCTGTAACTCTGCATCTTTCCGCCTCTTCACGTAGGATCTTTCTGCTTCTTGCTCAGCCCTCCCCCTCTCTCCCACCCTCCCTCTCCTATCTCTCAACTCGCTCCATCACCAACAGGTTTTCAACAAGGATTATCCCTCCCGTGCTTCTTACTGCCAGTCCATGTTGTCCTGACGTGAAAAGGTAATTAAAAAGGGAGACAACTATTTCTTTAGCGGGGCTGAAGACAGCAGCCATAGTTCTCAGCCTTACGTGGGATGAGAAACCACCAGAAAAACAGAAGATATAAGAACTATAGCTGACTGGCAGCAGACAAAGCTTACAGTTTCTGACACAATAGCAACAAATTTTAAGTTTGGATTGTACTGAGTGAGAGTATAGACACTAATCACACTGGGTAGCAAGAACCATTTCCGGAGATGGACCGACAGATGCAGGTGGCCCGGAAAAGGCTGAGAAAGGGCCCCACTTCAGCTTACAGCCTATTTTCTTCTCAGGAAAGCTGATGCCCCTAGCTCATCCATACGTGGAAACCCTACAGACACGCACATGCGCCCACACCCAATCCATACACACATTCACACACGTACACGGTTCCTTACCGAGCCAGAGTGGCCGTTCTCCACTCACCCGGCTGGGGAGGGGAAGCAGCAACGCACAGACACAAAACTCCATCTGCTCTCAGAGCTCCAGCCCTGAGGCCCGTGGCACAGACATTTTGCTCCATTCTTCCCTCACCGTTCAAATCCTAAAGATTCAGGCACGTTCTGGTTTTCATTTTACTCCCCGTTGTCCTAATTCCACCAAAGGCTGACTACACTGAAAATGAAATTTCCCCCTTGCTGTGTATATTTCCAACTCTAAATTAGTTTCTTCAATACATCTTTAAAAAAACCCAACCAAACAAACAACAAACCCCAAATAAATCCATCTCCAAAACAAACCCAACTTTACAGAACAAACAAGTAAACGCCTTGTTAATTCAACCAACAACCACACAGGACCAACGGAGAGATTAAACGGTGCTTTAACTCCCTAGGGATGCCTGATGTGAGGGCACAAGCGAGGCAGAAGAAAGCATACGTGGTGTTAGAGAAAGGACAGAGGTTTCTGCATATAGGAGGGAGCCTGATGTCAATATTCGGACTCACTCTTGCCAACAGAACAGGAGATGGTAAAGCCCTGGGAGCTCGGAGCATGCTCTGCTCTCAACTTACACCAGTGTAAATCCGCAGGCAGGGCTGTGAGATCACTGAAGAACAAAGGAAGAGACACTCGCCTGTAAACACCTCCACCGCATCCCTTGGAGCCTGGATGAAGGTGGAAGAGCTTCAGAAGGTACCATCTGGCTGGCAAGCGATCTGGCACCGGGCAGAGCCTTGGCTTCTGCTTGAGTCGGCATTTAAATTCAGAGGGAACTTGGGCAAAGTCTCAGGCACCACCTTCTCCCTCCTCCCACCTGCACCACACATTGCAGCTGAGCTTGGCGTAACGACCCCTGAGCACCGCTGACTTCCCCAGCTCCTCCTGGCAGGTGGTCCCAGGGAAGAGGTCTGGCCCTAAAATGGGTTCTGCCTCTGATCTTCTAAGCCACCAGAAGCTGTGACTTGTCATTCACCACAGCTGCTTGCTACAGGCTCAGCCTGGGCATCCAGCCTTCTCCTCTTCTTGTGGGATCTCGCCATCCCTTTTCTCTCTGTACTACTCAAAGTGAAAAAGAAAATGGTAGGAACAAACGCTGGGGAAAAACACCTCTAGCCAATCAATGGATTATTTTTTTACACCAGTCTTAAAAGTTTCCTTTCACTTTTACACCATTTGTTTTTATTTTCTTTTGTTTTTCATCATAATAAAGTTACAGCCTGAAACAAGGGGGGGAAAAAAATCAACTTTCAAGTAGGGCTTTTCTTGGTTTCTTATTTCACTTAAAGCTGCCGCAATATTTAGAGTTGCTAAAATGAGGAAAAATTGCCCTTTTATTCTCATAGAAAGCCTGTTTCGAAGAATCAGCATTTTCTGATGAAAAATGGGTTTGTTGAAAATTTCCCAACCAGCGCTTTTACAGAGTGCACTGAGCGTAGTCCTACTAATCCTTCCCTCTGGAGGGTGCACATCACCCCCTCAGACTTCACAGGAGCTCTGCTGCTGTGGAGATCAGCTGAGCTGAAGGCTACATGGGATTTGGAGCTAGTGGGTGAGAGCGGACACTCGTCTTGGGCTGGCCATTTTACAGAGATTTCTGCAGCTGTTACCATAATTTTTTCCACTTTTTCCCCCACCCCAAACTTTACTTTTAATCTACACGTCCTGATCAGCTCGGCTAGTGGAGGCAGTCCTGGGTCCAAAATCCCAGCAGCAATGCGGTGCTGTGCCTCTGGCGGGACATTTTGCCTGTAGACAGGCGTCACTCTCTTGGTTGTAGGACAAAGCAAACGCCACCCTCTTTCTTCCAGTTCTGGCAAGAGTAGGGACGTGATTAGGCTTCTCTGAAACACAATGTAGACCTGTTCTCAGGGCCATGAGGACCACTCTACCACTTGGGGCAGCAAGGTACAGATATGCCACAGAAGCTTCTAGCTCAAGCTAAAATTCTCCTCTTTTGGGGTCTCGGCTGACTGCATGAGGTTGGAGTGGCTCAAAACACTTGCTTTCTCAAGGAGAATCAGATACCGTTGTTCATTTTAAAGTGCTTTTGTCTTTAAAGAGAGCAGCACCAAGTCCTTGAAGCAGCCTGGCTTCCCTGCCTAGGCCCCTGCCTTGCGCCTCCACGCGATGCGGCTGCTGGCAGAAGATGGAGCCAATCTGCAAAATGAGCATCTCCATGGAGATAAGCTGAGAGCGCGAGAAGGTCAGAGCCAAAGCGTCAGGAGGAGCAAAGGAGTTCTTCAAACTTCATTTCCTTCCACAGCAATCACTTGATGGAGATTTGTTGAACGTGACACCTGGCTGCCTCGCGTTGCCGACTCAAATGAGGAGACAAAAGAGGAAGCTAATTGTTTCCAATGCATTCAAGTTTAATACAGTGCATTTTTAATTAGGGCTCTAAAGGGGAAGGGAATCAATTACCTCTTGCAGAGGCAGACGCCACTGGCAGGTGATGCCGTGCAGAGAAAAGGAATTGCAGCAGGATGCTGAGGCTCCCTGATGAGGAGAGGGACAGTGTGCTCTTTGGGGAGCCCTCTGCATCACATACTCTTGGTGACTCCAGTACCACCAAGTGGCACTGTGACGCCATCCAAGAGGACAAGACCAGGGGAAAATGCTGTTGAACCACCCTGCTTTGGAGGTGCCCTTGTGCCTGGGGAGTCTCTATAACCCCTAGGGAGCATTTGCTCTCCAGGACCTGAGGAGGAGACAAAGACATCTGACAGAGCGCGCTGTGAACATCCTCTCCCACAGCTCTGGTGAGATCTAGTCCCCTTTAAGACGCCCTATTTCTTATTTGAGCAGGATGGGATAGCCCGAAAACCATTGCTTGATAGGTGCTTGGTGACTTGTGCTAGGTGAGAGGGAAACAAAGGCGCTCTTGTGGTTGAGATCCAGATCCCTGGAGAATTCTGTGCATGAAAAGCCATCCCAGTGAGCTGGCACTGAAGGGACACCAGTGAACAAACACAGCAAGCCCAAGGACTCACTCTAAGAAGCAAATCCCTACAGCATACTGTTGAGACACAGGCACATACAGCGAGAAGCTGGTATTGCTGAAAACTTCTGTCCGGATTGTTCAGCAGACCAAAGCTTAGGTCTCCAAGGAGCTCAATTTCATGCCTTTAATGGGAATTATATTTCCTAAAGGAAGCAGCCAAAGTCCTTCAATTCAGTGTAATAGATTGCAACAGCAGACAGGTCTCAGGATCCTGCATTCTCAGTACCCTCGTATGCACGTCTTTGCCAGGCAAAAACCATCACCTTTGTCATGTCTTTCAACAGGACACTTTGGCATGTGTTCAGTTTATTCTCTTTGGTTATGAGTGCCTTCAGTGTCTACTGCTGAAGTTTATACCACAGAGATTTCTTCGCGACACCTAAAGCTAAAAAGATTAGCAGCACCTTCTGAGGGACCCTACAGCATCCTAAAGATCCGCGTGGGGCTGGCAGAAACAGCACAGGACCAAGGGCAGACTGGCATCCTGGCAGCCAGCTGGGATACTTGGTGGTTTCTCAAAACGTCCTGGACACCTCTTTTTAGCCAACTGAAAGCAGGCCGGGTTTGGCCAGTGTCGTGGGTGTTTGATGCAGAAGCTACTTACAACACAGGAGGAGGCCTTCGAGCTGTGCAGTGCTACCCTGCAGCAAGGCTGAGGACAGAAATTAGCTCCTAAAAATAATTTGGGACATTTTGACTGTGAAGCTGGAGCTAACTTAGTACGTGGCATTGTAAAGCCAGAAAGAGTAAAACAAGAACAGTACGCGTTAAAATAAAATGGTGAGTACAGATTGAGTGCTAAAGAAGTAAATCCAATGGTGAAATTCACCTCGCACGTGTAAGATTCAGATCAGGGCTTTATTGCCAGGATGAATTTTTCTTTTTCACTTTGTGTCTTTTCTACTTCTTCATATTTTCTCAATGAATCTCTGGAAGATGCTGTTTATGGAAAAAAAATGGAGCATGCTTCATGAAAGATTTATTAATCAGAACTGCCAAATTCATAATTACTTTCTGGGCACTGAAATTGTTTGGCCTTATCAAATAAATGAGAATAACCACTGATTATTGTTTTTGGAGACAGGAGTAGCTGGTAATAAGGAAAAAACATGCACACATGAGAAAGAGAAAGATAATATAAATGGACATAGATGTGTTCATATAAATGTCTGAGTGGTCAAATGACTCATCTGTCCTAAAAAAAGAAACATAATTTTCATATTATGAGGCACTCAAGCAAGTCAGTAGTACTTTCACTCCAACACGATATATGGACTTCATTTGTTTCCCTGATCCTCTTCTGCCACAGCCGTTTTATGCTTTAGAGGTGGCTGGATTTTCCTTCTGTGGTTTTTAGTTCAAAAATTGGAACCTCTGTTCAATAGAAATTAGTGACATTTAATGTCAGCAAGAAACTCGTAAACTGCTTTGCAGTTTTTCCACTTCCAGCCATAACTCCGTGGCAAAATAGCCACGTCCGATACACAGGTGCAACCCTACTGCATTTTTTTCATACGCATTTAGGGACCTTTTATACAGGCCCTGAACTTTCTGAAAATTATAAAACATACCAATTTCCGATTAGAAAACTGTGACCGTACCCAGGCGCTTTTGAAAATCCAGCCAGCTGCCCTTGGAAACCTTGTCGGTCGGTATGGGACTCCCAGCCTGGAGCGAAAAAACTTTCACAGCCTTCAAAAAAGGAAGATGCTTGCGCCCACCTGCTTTTTTTTAAGCATGGAAAAAGACGTCTGTCATTACTGACATGACTTCAGGTGCGCTGGAAAGTTTTTCTTGGCCTTGCCCAAAGTTGCACTGTGGGTAACAACCAAACGCTCTCCCCGGCTGCTGGCCCTGAGGTTGCCCTGCCTTGTCCCCCGTTGCCACCTGCTGCATCCCCTGGCCCTCGGCTCGTCCTGCTCCTGCAGGAACCCTGCAGCGCTCGGGAGAGAGCGCAGGAGCGGCGATCCAGTCTCTTGCAGGCTGCTAACTTGGGGATTCCTCTCTTGCCCTCTTCCCAGCTTTTGCAGATTTTTCCCCTCCTCTCCTCCCATGATGATTTATGGGGAAAAAAAGTATAATTCTAAAATGAATAATTGATATTCTTTCGAAGCTATCTCCTTTACTCTACTTGTTCTCTTAATTTACTTGGTTTATACCAACTGATGACAGAAGCCTATTGTTTTGCTGAAACATTAACTTCACAAAGTCATTCTGCTCCCATCTGCAGCACTAAAATTAATGATTCCCTCTGCAACATCTGTTTAATTAACTATCGGCACCATAGAAGAGGCATCCAAATACCCCAGCGACTAAATCAGCCTCAAATTAGGGAAATACGATGTTAAATTGTATCAGAGAGAAGCAGAGATTATCCTTTTGAGCGCTGACATTCATTAGCTACCAGCCACCCCATGTATCTTCATAATGAAAAAGTGTCAGCAGCTCTTCGCCGTAAAGTTTTCATTTAAGGGCTGCTGCTCCTTTAGCCATGGTGATTGGAAAGAGGAGGGGGTGGAGGGACGTGAGCAAGCTTAAGCCGGTGCTCCATCATCCTTCCTGATGGATCTCTTGCTGGGATAAGAGATAAAGGTAAAATCGTGCTGCCGTTGAGCGGTGCCTGCAGTGCCATCGTGCCTGATGGGGGCTGGTGCCAGCTTCCCAAGAGACTGGCCGTTCCCTGCAGGACTCCTTGCAACAGCTGCCGCTGAGATCGGGTGTGTCTGGGGATACTGGTGAAGGTACCAGTCTCTTGGCTGCCCAGGAGGAGAGAGATGGGAGAAGGCAGCACTAAGGGGAGAAGAGGGGATGGCAAGTGGTTTGGACCTCCAGTGAGGTCTCCGAAGTGCCTGGGGCTATGAAAAACGTTCCTTGCCAACTCCGCCGCTAATGGAGCTGCATGTCCAACTTTGTACAGGAAACACACAAAATAAGGGGCTGATTCAAGAGTTTTGGGTGGGGTTTTTTTTTTTTTTAACTTTTTCTCTTTCCTACTTTGAACTGCCCCCCCCCTTATGTTGCCATGGCAACAAATGCAGCGTGAAATCGCAAGTTTGCAAAAACACCCGAAGTCAGCAGCATGGGTAAAATGCGGCTGTGGGAGAGGAGAGGACACGGGAGAGCAAGGTGGGGAGATGGGCAGGGGAAGAGAGGAGAGGAGAGGAGAGGAGAGGAGAGGAGAGGAGAGGAGAGGAGAGGAGAGGAGAGGAGAGGAGAGGAGAGGAGAGGAGAGGAGAGGAGAGGAGAGGAGAGGAGAGGAGAGGAGAGATGTCAGGATCGGGGCACGAGTAAGAGGAAGGTGTTGCAGCTTGGGTTCCCACTGTGTAGTCATACTTATGAAAACACACATTTACATCCCGACAGCCCGCTGTCTATCCAGACTTGCTACCTGACACGAACTTTCTCTGAAAAGGCAACTCTCTGGGGATTTTCGCCACTTCTTGGTGAGTTAGGAACGCGTAAGGCTGTTCGCTTTAAAGAATGAGCCTGAACTCCTGGAAGTACTGAAATAACTCTACGGTTCTTCTCTAATGCATGAGCTCAGGTCAGAAAAGTGCATCCACTGAGTCCTCTGGGGTAAGATTTTTCAAAAGCGTACCAAGCCCGAGGCTCAGTGCCCACAAGGGCCAGACTTTCATCAGAGCTCAGTTCCCATTTAGGCAACTAATTAATCTTTGCAAACACCTCAAAGTATCTAAACTCCATCTGCAGCTGTGATGTTGCCCTGAAGAATGGCTGTGGCTAAACAAAAACTTCTCAGTTTAAAAATCCATTTCCTCTCTCTTTGGAATATTATCTGCTGGCTTTCTTGGCAAACCATTTCTGATTGTTGTTTCTTGGCTTAAAGAACCAACGCACGTCTGAAAGACTGCTCTGAAATCCAGCCTTTACCTTGCCTTCAAATCAAACATACACCAAAGTAGCAGGGAGGCGCTGAATTTGGCTCTTTTATACCCGTGCGACCAACATAGAGGCAATGTGTTGGCACACTGGGGGCATTTATAAATGGTGAAGAAGTATCAAAGTAAATATGGGAAGACAGAATAAATAATGCTGCTGTTAGGCAATATGCAGAAATACCACCCTTCATTCAAGCGGGGCTAAAGCCAATAAACATAATTACTCTCATACTAGATTTGTGTTACCCTCACCTTTCACTGAGAACAAGCACTTTTTAGGCCTTTCCTTCCCACCTTTTCCCAAAGATCCTAGTTGTCTTCTGTGTCGTATCATTGGTCTCAGCAATGGACTCCAACGCCACCATCAATGCAGGTTTTTCAAAGGTTGGTTTCCACAGTCATGCATCCTCTAGTTTCCTAGCAAAGGTACAATCGTCAAGGTTTGGCTTGGTTTAAGGACAGCCAGGGGTTTGTGTCTCCATGGAAGACATTCCTGAACATTCCTTGGAATGAACTTCCAAAGTGGTTTTGGCAAACTTTGTTCAAGTTTAAGACAATTTTATCTTATCTGTGGTGAGAATATTTAAGACCATTACAAGAAGCTTTCACTCATTTGCTTTAAAAGCTAATTCAAACTAACACACTCAAGCATCCCTTTGTAGGCGTATCCCGTTGTTACTTGTTGCTCGAGACAGAATTGGAGGTGAGTGGCCCAGTTAAAAAAAAATCCTGCCTGGTTGAGCAGAGGCTCCTGTGTGGCTCCAGCAGCAGGAAGAGTTTCTTCCCACGCGGCACACATCTACACTTGCGACATCCACACACTTGAGCACGCAAGGAAGCAGAGTCAGTAGTTGCTTTCCTGGTGCTCGTGTGCTGCGGTTATTGGCAGAACTCTACTGACAGAGCATGTAGAGAATGTACCAAACCACATTTAAAAGTGTGACATGAAATTCAAAAGCAGCCAGGGGAATTACAACACTCTGTAGCAGGATAAGATGCTAAAGGAGCATGAAACACATGCTATGCTTAATGTGATTTTTTTTTTTTTTTAAGACTGTTTCCTTTCCAAGCTTGCCAAGGAACACACTGCACTGTCAGAGTACAACCTCCGACATGACCGGCCGTGGCAATAGTGGTGTGATGGATACAGAGCCAGAGACAGCACGGTTTACGCTTCTGCCTAGATAAGGGAGTCAGATGAACACCGGCTACAGCACAACACAGAAACCTCTCAACACGCGGAAAGACGAAGCACGGAAGTGTTATTCTAGGTGCAGAGGACCTCAAACCCTGGATGCTGCTGATAACGTAAGGAGAAGGAAGATAAGGAGACTGACGGCTTTAGGTGAGAGTGTCCCTTGAATAGCCAGTACTGGGAAATGAGGTATCAATATTTACTTGGCAAAGTGGCACACGGCTCTGAAATCCAGTAGATGGGGAATTAGAGATTGCAGAGAAGCCACCTGGGACTGGATTGCCAGTGTGATAGGGACTGCACACACACGAATAGGATAGGAAAGCCACTGCCATATTGTGCTTATAATTTTGAACAGGTATGATGAAAAAATAGTGGGAGAAGATATAAGGGGAAAAGGTGGCCCAGGACCACGTAGCAGATCAGTGCCAGCGCTGGGAAATGATTCCTCAGACTCACAGTCCTTAGCCCATTATAACAAAAAACACTGAACATAAGAGGAACAGCTATGAGTCTCTGTCTTTCCTATTATCCTCAAGGTTTGGGTTTATGTATTTATTTATTTGCCGAACACGGAGGAACGACAAACAGAATGAGAAACACGGGGTGCGTAAGAAGGCTCATAAAATCCTTCTCGTGTCTTTAATCAATCATGACCAGTGTATCTCCCATACGTTTTCCCAGTTTAAAATAGAATAAAGATGTCCCCTCACATCATAATCTTTCTCCAGGCAGCTGTGCTCCTTACATCAGCACAATGACCCAAGCAGTATGGCTGTATTAACAGATACGATCTAGTCTTTAATGGAGCTCAGCAACTGGGATTAGCTACCCGTAATGTGGTTTGGGCTGTCAGGCACTATACGAAACTGCTAACACATTACAAGTTATAGGCATCAATTCTTTCTAAGTGAAAAGGCATTTCAAATTCAAAACACTTCAAACCTAGTAACAGGAAATTATCCTGATGGATCCCCTTCAACAAGTGAAAAAATAAAGAGATGAGGGGAGAAGGTCAGGCGTCCGATCAAAACAAAATCGTATCAACGCTTTTTTTCTCTCTCTAGTTCAGAGCAAAGCAGAAACGCGGGCTGGGATGTCAGGGAAGGAACGAATTGTGGAAATGTAAGGCAGAATGAGAAAGTAAGTTTGCAGACTAAATTATAACAGGAGAAAGGGAAAGTTTACCTGCCTGTTTGGGTCAATGTGCGCACGAGAAGCATCCCTCTGACCCAGCAGGGACTTCTCTAAGAAGGTTGTTTGAAAAGCCCCTTGCAGCTCCTTTAGGGTAATTTTTTCCAAAGGAAGCTGAGTCAGGTGTTAGTTATGGGGTTTTTTTCTTAGCTTTCATATTTTGAAGATGCCCAGTATGGACATCCTTAATAAGACGTGATTTTTTTTTAGGTCAGAAGACTCAGTGCTTGCTGAAAAGCAGGTTCTTTTTAAAAGCATCTTTGTTAAAGTACACATCTGGGCTGCACACTCCAAAAGTGTGCACAGCGTCTGAAAATACTGTCCATTTGCCCCTTTAATCCCTAGCAATGGTCCCGGGCTAGAAAACCTAGCAGGAGAAGAGGAAGGGTCAGAGTTCAAATGATGAACGCCGACAAGCTGAGTCACTGATGAGTTGCGTGCTGCAATCTATCATTTTTAAACCTAGCTCGTCTGAAAGCTTTCTGTGTTGTCAAGCTGAGTCATTTCTGTCCGTGAAAGAGAGGGCTAAGGAGGAGAACCTTATTCCACGCACCAATCCTGCCGCTGTCCCATTTTCTCCGCATCTGTCTGTCCGTCTCTCTCATCCCTGGCATGTGAACTGGCCAAGCCACCATCTGACATCCCAGAAAGAACAAAGCTTCCCCAAGCTGGCAGAAGAGCCCCCGAAGGGAAAGAAAAGGGACTGAAAACAAATCGAAAGCAAGACAGACAAACCAAAAGGCAGATTTTCCTTTTAGCACATTTTTGGAAGAGGAGTGGAGAGAAGTCCCTCATGGCCAGAAACCCGCGCTGCCGTTGGATTTCCAGCTTGAGTCAGAAGCCCAGGGGAAAGACAGCTCTTCACCACCTGTCAGGAGGGATTGCAAACACAACGAAGTATCTTGTAGAAAAACAGTGCAGGATAGTCATTTGAGACCGCCTCATTAGTCATACAGCATTTGCACATGCTGATGGCTGAAGGCAAAATATGACCTTAAGTTACATTATCACACCAAACACAATGTCTTTCTTTGCAAGGGGAGAACAAGAGAGAGCGAATGTACTGCTTGAGATGTGAAGGATGGGGCTTTGATGGCGACAAGATGTTACAGCAACCATAAAGGTGGATGTCCTTGATTATCATCTCTGTTGGGGTGGTAGCTCAGACCTGGGACGGTGCCATGTGCTGGATAAAGGCACTCTGGAATAAACGCGCTCTGCTTCAAAGAGCTTTCACCCTAAATATCTCATGTCTCCCGGTGGGTGAATATTATCAACAGACAAAACACTCCAAGGCAGCAGCGTGACAACATCAAAGTTGTTGGAAATCTAATTCTTCCTGAAAAAGTGAAAGCAGAAAAAGCCCTGACTGTGGAGGGAGGGGAGTGTCTTACAAAGTGCAAAGCATCCAGTCCACTAAGAATTGAGAGCGCTCTCAAAGTCCCTGAAAAGGCTGCCTCCATACCCATGGAAGCTGATATTTGTCTTCGTGCAGCGGGTGAGCCTTGCGTACTGTTTTATTCAAAAAAGAGAGTGTGACTTCAGTGGGGGAAAGGTTGTGTGCTGGAAATCTGCATAAAGATCAACTTCATGCGCAGTTCCGTGTTGTCTTTTTCCTGGTGTCACGTCCCACAGAAAGAAACAAAAGTGCTAAGCGCACCTATGGCTTTCCATGAGATAACCCAAAACTTGTTTTCTTTTTTGACTGAGGAAAACAAGGGAACTTTTTCTATTTGAAATCAGATCTAGAGTAAGATTTTTCAAAGTACTTTGTGACGAACGTTGGTAGATGGTATCAGCTTTTGGTTTGTTGACCAGATTAGCAGAGTTCTGCTCGAGTGCTCCCAGGGCTGTAGACGTGAAGTTCTCCAACACGCATTCAAGTCCCTCCATTGTCTTACCGAAGACTAAAGGTAATGGATACAATAAAGAGTGTAAAGGAAGCTCTAAATTCAGGTTTAACCTAATAGAGTGAATCCCAAAGCGTTAAAGAGGGATTTGCAAAGACTTCTTTAAAGTTTTCTCATCAGTAACATTTGTGTGTCTCTTCAGGGTCTTGACATACTTTACATCTGTCTAGAGGCCTTGGAACATAGGAAAAATGGGTTTTCATGGGAACCACCGGCCTCCTGCTTCTGGGAAGATATTGTTAGGGTTGGTTCAAATGAAGAAGGATCATCAGCATGTTCTCAGAGCTTCTTGCTTTGGCACTGAGGAAGATTTAGCACGTTCCGATATCCATTTCCTCCACAGCTCTAATCTTAACACCCACCTACTGCATGCTAAATGAACATCCCAGCACTTCATAATGGAGACAGGAAATTAATTCCTCATAAAGGGGTTTTTTTCCTACCCCTCTTATTAAGACTCCTCGGCCCTGTCAACAGCCAACTGAGCTTTCACAAGTCATAAAGGTGCATTTCTGCAGTCTCATTTCCTCAAGTCTCTTGCTTGATGGATTATGCCCATTAATAACCTTCACATTGGAGAAGAACAGCTGCTGGGAATTCAAGGTACCTTGTTGGACGGTGTAACCCTGACCCTTTAAGCAAGACACTCAGGAAAATGGAGTCATGAAGCAGGGGGTCTGATGATAAGTATCTACATACATATGAGTCCCTCTTAGAGGCAGTAGCTATAGAAACAAGACCCTCCCTGGTCTTGCTGACCTAGGATGCCCATGGGAACCAGCAGAGCTGGACCACCGTCCTGAGGAGGACATCTGAAACGAAGCCCTTGGTCCTTGAGTCTGATGCAACTTTGAGCATCTCCACATCTCTAGCACCCACTAAGTGCATGCATCCATGTTTTCAAGGTACAGGATATCCAGAACAAGATTTTAAGAGGACAAAGTCCATGGAGGTGTCTAACAATATACATATATTAGCCAGGAAGCGTAAAATCCCCAAATTTTGTATTATAATTTTCCTCTTCAACTCATAGTCTGTTGGGAAATGTCTTTTCTTTGGTGGATGTGACTAATCTTTAATTCTAAAAAAAACCTCATTTTAGTGTGAGCATTAAAATGGACCAAGTTGCATCAGAATGACAGATCTGGTTTAAAACTGTACCATTTCACCCAGGCTCGAGCTCATCACCGTTATCTAAGCAGAGATGATGTTTAGAGAGATGGATCCTAAAACAGCAGGCAAAACTCTTGAAACATGAAAATGGATCATACCCATATGATATGGATTTGGAAGCAGAAGAGTGAGAATTTGGAGCCGGTATCAAAAGCTGGAGGGCAGTGTAAAATAAACACACAGATTGCATCCCCAGTTTTGGTAGAAACCTTTTAGAATAAATTTTATGCAGCTATCCAAAATAAAAGCAAAAGACCAATTCAATGGTCTCAAAAGTAGCAGAAATATCCCGGGAACAGGATGTTTGGAACTTTCCTTGGTTCCCTTTTCAAAGTGTTATGTAACATTTAATTTTGATTTTCACATACCTACGCCACGGTATGGAACAGCAGCATAATGTGACTCTTCACAGGATTTTAAAGTTTTTCAACCAGGCCTAGCACAAATGTTCTGTAGAAAAGTACAGTTATGCTGCCGTTGCCTAGCAAATGTCTATGAGGAAGCGTTTCTGTTTAAGGAGAAAAACAAATTAAGTATAAACCTTCTGCAAGGGCATGCTCCCCCGGGACAGCAGATTTCTGTAAGACTCAGAGGGCAAAACTGTCAGACTATCTTTTTAAAATACAGGCAGCACATCACAGACACAGAGACCAGAGATATTAAAGTGAAAAACCCTGGTAGTTCTGGCTCAAAGTCAGAAACAGCTGAGTGCTTCTAGATCTCTTGACCCCAGGGAGTTATTAGTAACATTTTTTTAAGTCATCTTTAACATTTTGTGTCTTTTGTTTTTAATATATTAAGAAATTACACCCCAAAGGGGAATGGACTCCTCAGTTTTGTGTCAGTCCCTGAAACAGTAAGTTGGCATCTCAAACTCCACAGCCAAGTCTGTGTGTCCATGCCGGGAAATGCACCCTACGTCTTCCTCCTCGTGGGTGTCGAACTGTCTTTGGGAAGCGATTAATGGGCTGGTTTGGCTTTTTAAGTTCCTTCTTCTTTTGCTGAGATATTTCTTTAAAATCCTTCAAACTGCCCCCTGCCCCTCCAAAATCTTTTCCCACACCATAATCAAAGAGCGGAGTCTCTGTGATGATCCCTCTCGCTCAGGGGGATCGGGTTAGGGCCACAGAAACCCACTAGGGATTGCATTTTAAAAGACGAACACAGAATAACTTGTAGGTGGATGTTCAAACCCACGACCCTCAGCGCCATGGAGTGGGCGCTGGAGGAAAACCCAGGGCTCCCTGTTAGTTTGGCTTCCTCCTGCCCTCGCCCGTTCCCCGCCAGCTCCTCCGTGCTGGGCGCAGGGCGCAACTGAAGGCACTGCTGTGCCACGGTTGCACTCTTGCCTTCCGTAATGCTTAGGTGTGGAGTCCCTAATTAAGTTAGGGTTAAACCTGATCGCCCACCCAATAGCAATATATTCCTTAAATAATTTTGCCAAAAGTCCAAAGAGAGATATTTCTTGAGTACTCGGTGAGAGGCTTTGACCCGTTAACTACCTACAAGCCCTTTCCAGTACGGATTAAATCCAAGGACTATTTATCATTTAGCAGGGGACTGATTTATCTACCTGAGGACTCAATTCCGAGCTCAAATCATGAAAATGCTGTCTGTCAAGGGCTATTGCACACATTTCATCCATTCCTTCAGAAGCAGGGGATAATTTTTTGACCTGGGCTTCTGAGATGTTAGGACAAGAGTGAGAATAAATATTCTCATTCCTGATCATTCCAGGAGAGTTTTAATTTACACATTCTACAGCTGGGAGTCTTTCCAATCCATGTTAAGTTTGCTAAAAAGAAAGAATATCATTTAAACCAAGGGAGCCAGGATAAAACAGCTCTAACAGAGACCCTCCATGTATCTTCCCCTGTGAGCTGTGAACTGCATTATTAACAAAAGTTATGGAATACCTTTTGGGAGAAAAATCTGGAATATGTGAAAGAGAGAAAATGGTATGGACACCCAGCAGGGATGTAGATGGTCGAGCTGGTTTCGTACGTGCTTGCAGGAGAGATACAAATACAGACAAAGCAAAAGATTGCTCTAGAGCAGGAGACTCTGTCCCTCCGTTTGTGTTGACCTGTCACACCCGTAATGGCTGGCAAGACCCTGCTCTGCTGTGGCCTCTGGGTCTCGAGGTGGGCTGGAGGAGGCACCAAGGGGACCAAGCCAGGAGGAAGGAGGCACCGAGGAAGCTGAAGGAATGGGGCAGGTCCCTCAAATGCACGACTGGTGGGGCTGCGTATCCCTCTCCAGATCCATCTCTTTCACACTTCCAAGGCATCCGCTATTTCCTGCAGGCAAGAGGAAATGAGACGGCTGAGAGGAGACCTGGTTTGACTGCTGTGACTGTGAAAAGCCTTCTCCATACATATTGCCGAATAAATACAAAACTGTGCTGTCTCTAGCCCCATGACTGAGGCAGCTGGCACTAACGGGCCTTTCCTAAACCCAGATGAGGCAATTATCAAATGGCTCATTGTTACAGAATGGCCTGACTGGTTGGGCAAGCCTGCTGGATGCTCCTTGCATAAGCAATACAGTAGCAAGCAAATGAATTATCTTATTGTAAATACCTATTTCCTCCAGCCTGGAAAATTGTTCATCAGTCTCGTCTGAAGTTTCTGATCTCAATTCTCAAGCTCTCCTGGCTTCCAGTGGTGGCAAGATGGAGCATGCAGCATGTAGTAAAAGCGACTGCATGCTCGTCTCCTTCTCAGCCATTTGCAGAAATGTTTAGATGTAGGGTGAGTTCGATTTATGTGCCTTATCTTCCTCAAACCAGATAGAACTCTTCCCTTCCGTCACAAACACTGCTTAATGGATCTCTAACAGCCCTGCTTTCATAACATCAAATACACGAGAAAATAAGGGGGAGAAGGACGAACCGAACAAACAACTCTTTATTGTTTCCAGGTGTCCCTGATTATGGTTGGAGGAAGAAGTGGAGAAGAAAGAGGGGAGAGAGATAAAAAAATTGTAATTGGGTCCTTGGCACAAGCTCGTCATATAGAAACATAGCAGACAAAAAAATGGAATGTTAAAAGAAGAAGTTCTTAACTCCTAAAGATCCCAAGTATTCAAAGGATCTCTGAAAACAGACTTGCAGTTCCCTGTCAGGCCCATTTGCCTGCTCAAAGCTCTGTGGTAAGAAGCAAACGGCCAAGGTGGTGTCACCCTCCACCATGGGAGGTTGCTCTCCATCACGTAGCAAACCAGTGAGGAGAGGGGACATACTGGAGGAGCGCACACAGCAGCTGGTGAAACTGGCTCCCCTTCACCCTCAGTTCCCAGACTACACAAAGGGTAAAAGTCATCCAGTCTCCTCTCTTTTGGGGTAATACAGCTGTTCCACTCGCTCGGGTCATGGGGGTTGCGCATTACACCCATTTTTATTGATCTTGGGCTCATTCCTGCACAAAGTTATGCTGAAAAGAGGTATAAGGAGTATAACTTCCTTCACTCTACCACGGTATCTTTTATCTCCTATGAACTGGACTGGTACACAAACCAAAGCAACCCCAGCCTCCACGCACCCACAAGTATATGAAACGGGCTGGCACAAATGAGTTGAAAACGTTCATTATATTATAACAAAATCTTCTGCTATATTATTTTCTGTCTCCTGCCTCCTATACAGTCCCTTTTTTTACTTCTGCTTTTCTTACTTTATAATAGTCTCCATTCTTATTTCCCTTTATGATCTTTTTCTTCACTGACTGACTGTAAAAAACACTCAATTTGACAGCATTCAGTTTTAAAAATCAAGGAGTCCATAAATAAAGCTCAAGACAGACCCATGATAGTCTAACAGAAATGATAACTTTTACAGGGCTGGACAGTAACTTTTTCAATAACACCTTTTGATAGGCAAATACCACTGAATGGGATGTGAGCACAGAGAATGGTATTTATAAAAATGAAAAGTTCAGGTGTTTTCGCTCAAAAGCATTACATTTCTCTTGAAATGTAGCGGAAAAGTGGGGAAAGGAAACAGAACAAAATATGAAAAGGTGCGAAGGGGGCATTTCATCTGATCTGGTCCAGATCCTTCCGTCCATTTCCCCCCGCACTCCAATTTATTTTTAACTTTACCTGTTATCCTGATTCTGGATAGCAAAAGATATTGCCAAGTCCAGTGCTGTAGAGGTGAGAGGGGAGAAGATGGGAAGGCTTCAAAGCAGCTGGTGCAGCCCAAGGCCCAGCTCCCTTAGAATATAAATGAGAATTAAATGCTTAATTCCTGCTGGTGGTGCTTGAAGTCCATCGCTGCTTCTTGCTGTAACGCAGAGGAGGAGAGACTGCGATGGGCCTGTGCTGCGCTGGTATCTCTTGAGTGCAGAAGTGGAGATTATTTCGATGTTTCCTTAATGGGCATCCTTAGCTCTGCGCACTTCAGGGAAACCTCTGTCACACAAGTGGTCCCACAGCAGTGGAAGTGATGACAACTGGGTTTTTTTTCCTCTCTTTCCTATGGCTTCTCTGGATCTGAGCTCAGTCTCAGCCTCTCCATCAATAGATTCCCTCATTTATTTAGACCTCTCTCGGCTACTCAACTCGTTTCTTTTTAGAAAATGTGTAAAAAATCAATAGCTTTTAGGGCTCCATCTTCCTGTCATTTTTTTTACAATGGGGCACTTTCAAATGATAATCAGAAGTACACAGCCAGACCATGCTCTCAACTAAGCTTCATTTTCTTAGAGAAACAAACTTTAAAACATCCTGGTTTATTATGGTTTTTTTCTATGATGTAGGAACTAAAATCGTTATGTTTTGTTCATGCTGGCCAAAAGCTGTTTTCAACGAGGAGGTCAGTTTGAGTCCCTTTCTCAGTGATTCCCGAGATGAATTTGCTGTCAGAAATGTCGATCTGCAGCCTTTTCTTAAATGTAGTCTGCAGTGCCATCCTCGTCATTCCTCTTTGGTCTCTATTGTGCATCTACAGCTCGCCAATAACTTTGCCACTTGTCCCATGACTTTGCTCCCATCACCAGGCAACAAGGGATGAATAGTGCCTGCTTCACAGGAGCGACCCTCTCTGAAACGCTCCTGAATGAGATCAGAGGAGAGACATAATAACCAAAAGCAATCAGAAAACCCCTTCTAACAAGTGTTTGAAGATACTGTCGCGTTGTGCAGGAAAGCAGCATCTGGCAAAGAGTTTTCTACTTGGCAGCCTGAGATGCTCAGCTTCAGGCCACATCGGGAGTCACCGGTGTGCACGTCTGGGTCTTCACTGCTGCTTGGAAGGATTCACTTTCTATATTCTATATATTCCATATCTAGTCTATACTTTCTCAGAAAGTATACAATATTATACTGCACTAGATATATTATACTGCACTATACTGGACACGGTATTTGGGAACTGGCTGATATCATGTCCCCTGTGAGACAGTGAGCATCGCGCGGGGTCCTTCCTTCCCCCTGTCAGCAAGTCCTTCAGATGACATAAAACGTCATCACAGAGATGCGGAGATTACGGTACTGACAGAGTGGAGGGAATTCTCTAACATACCCAGGACTGACCACTGCTAGTGGTAGGTTCCTGTGCTAGTAATATCCAACGCGTAGCGGGCTGGAACCTTCCCTGCAATGTGCGCCTGTGTGATTCGCAATTCCGCCACATGCAGAACAGATCCACATATCCATTCGCTTGTCCTTGATGGTTTAATTAATACCCGAACCATTCAACGCTCATCTCTTCACTTGTGCTTTTCATTTAAACGTCACCTCCCAAGCCAGTATCTCCCAAGGAGTGAGAGAAAGGGGGAAAAGCTTTGGATTAAGGAATCCTGCCTTCTCTTCTGGATTGACCACCCCTTTTAAATAATGTTTGCCTATCAGATACTAGGAGGGGAAGGAACAACCATAACATGAGATATTAAAAGGGTGAGAGAGAGACACACAGCAGAGGAAGAAAGTGCCTGAATGATGCGCAGCATAGAGACGGGGAATCTAGTGCAATGCGAGACCTCGGGATCCTGGGAGATTTTTACTAATGGTCTCTGCAGGTCTGATCATTTCATACATATTCTCATATCTCTGACAAAGATACTGCATAAATCACTTCCCTTTGTCCCAGGCTGACCCCTTAACCTCTGAGAGATAATGAGGCATTGTACCTAGCATCTTCTAATGCTGTCAAGATCTGTATCAAAGAACATTAATTCTCCGTGATAACATCTCTATTTATTAATGCAAATGCCTTTAATCCTTCCCCAGCCTCTGCCCAGCAAGCCACCTTTACTTTTATTACTGAAATTTCATTGGAATTAGGTAAATTGGCTTAGTGTCCCCAGAAGGTGGATGTCACTAGGAGCTGAAATCTAATGCGTCCCTCTTGGCATTGATACTCACCTCCTGGACAGACTAGGTCCCAGACTCATTACAGTTGGCAGGGGCTACATGTTGGGGCTTCCTGGAGGCGCTGCAGTGTTTGTATTCTTTCCATAGATGTCAGGCAATAATTCATAATGAATAATTTGGTGACTTTTGCCCCTTTTTTTTGTTAATATTTGCCAGCTGCCTGTAGCAGAATGTGATTCCCTCCCCCGCCCCCCAGTACCGTGTGCCGATCAAAATTTTCCGGGTTGTTTCTGGGGAAAAACCTTACAGTGCGGGTCAGATTTTCCTGCTTGCTATTAGATGTGCTGGGCCATTTACTTTTCTTAGGACTGGACCAGGGAACTATGCCGACTTATGCTAGATAATAACCTTTTCCCACCACAGGTTCCCAGGGAACTGGGAAAAAAGCCTGAAGCCCTCCCAAACAGGCCAACAGAGAGAGAAAGGCAGCTCCTTCTATTTAAGAAAATACAGTAGGAGAAAAAAATCATGGATCTATAAGTCTGCCATTGCGGGATTGTGATCTGATAGGTCAGCTACAAAGGATGAGGGGAGACAAGCGATCACCTCCTGGACTGCGATTAATCACTGGCTCTTACCCAAGTTACATTAAATGGCCAGTCTTTAATTAGCGCACCTGCACGCAGAGCCTCTCCCTAGCCCATCTCTGTCACAGAAGCAACCACCCCCCAGACAGGTTTCCTTTGGGCACACCAGAGAGGGGGCTGTTCTGTGCCCCAGCGCAGCAGACACGAGGTGGTATTTCAGCATGGGATTCCTCTGCCACAACCTCACGCACACACACGCTTCGGTGGATGGGACCCATAATGAAAAACGACGGGACTCTCGCAATCCCAGCCAAATGTTCAAGTGGGAAACCATTTGCGGGGGTTGTGCCTTGTGGCGAGAAGGAGATAACAACCTTTAACGCAAAGGGAAGCTAGGAAAGGGAACACCAACTCAACAGAGCAGCGGTCTGGGATGGATGCTCAAGAGCTCAAGAGCTTCATAGGAGGCCAAAGAGACACCAAGAGACCAGGAAACTCCGCAGCGTGAAGTCCTTGCCCACTGCTGCACCAAAGCATGAATGTTTGCTCCAAGAGAAGGAAACCACCCTGGAGAACAAGATGGCATGAAACTGCTAGATCAGTTATACGTCTCCTCCTCCAGTGGGTCCTGGCTGTACCCTCAGGCACAGGGGTTTAGGCTCTATTACTGCCACATGACCTACGCACGGCCTGAAAAAATACTTTGCCTTTCTTCCTCAGTTCCCTATCTGTAAGGCAGTTTTACAAAACTTTCCTTCCTGCATTCTTCGGCTGGTGTATTTGTCAGGGCAGGCACCTTCTGCTATTATGTTTCTGTACAGCGGGCAACGCTGCAAGGTTTGGATCTCAAATGTAGTCTCTGTATGCAACATCAATATTACTCACTAATAAGTATTAGACATCAGCCTATAAGCAGAGAAGAACAAATGCTTCCTTCTTATGAACTGGTATTATTGTCCCATAAGGCAATGACGGACAAAAGTGGAAAATCGATGTAAGAAACTGAATATCTGGACTGAACTCCAATTTGTCCTATGGTCTGATCTGGCACCTATTCTCCTCTTGCTATTCAAGCCTAAGTCCTGTCGACATCAATGGAAGTTCTTTGCAATTACGGAAGGAGGAAAAAAAAAATAACACACTCTGTGAGGCTACAGTTCTATCACCTTTTCCTTTCTTGGCCATCAAATGCTGAAAGAGTGACCTTGTTTTCATTAAGAGGAACATCTTGTGAATGAATACAGGATGTCAGATGGAAACAGAGGCAGACAAGGCAAAGACTTCATTAGACAAAGTTTCAATACTGCAGAGTGAGACGTTCATTATTTTACAACTAGTGCCTGTGAGTTTTAATTAAAGAGACCAAGCAGTTTGTATATAAGTGGCCTAATATTGTGCCTTAAAATCACACTAAATATGAAGTTAAAGTTTTCCTAGTTTAAACTATTTTTTTTTTCTGTTGCTACTCTCCACCACATGGCCAATTCCATCCTGAAAGGTGGGAGACGGAGCAGTTTGGAGGGTGCAGGACCACGAGAAAACCAGTTCCTGGGAGACTCCTGGCCCAGTTTTGCAGCCTCCAGAGATTTGCATAATTCAGAACAAGCACCAGAGTTTATAGTGTGTGGATGTACAGAATTAAATCTGCAAACACTTCAGGCTCCCTGACATTGCGAGTTGAGAAAATCACGATGAATAAAGCAGCTCTCTGGAGCACTGAATTGGATTGCAACACAGATGGCAATTTCTGAAGCGTTTGGATTGATCCTCCTCCCGGACCCACCACCAACTCCATCTCCTGCAGGGAGAAGCCCACTGACTAGCAATGAGCTCCTCTGAAGCTAGGACACTTGCATTTGGGAGGCATTAGGGATATTTTAAGGACCTATGACAGTCAGTGATGTTATACGTAAGTTCCTGTTATGGGACCTAAGAACAGGGTTTGCCCCCATGCAAGGAAAACCTGCAGCAAAACACCTGCGGAGGGCGAGACGCAGAGCGGGCTCGCCTGTCCTGAGCACTGCAACCTGCGCACTCATCGCACCGTTGAGTAGAGATGCTTGGACCGATGATGGGGCTCCGTGCACAGGCAGCATCGCCTTCCCCAGGAGCCTTGGGATACCAGCACCTCCGCAGAGACGTTTGGGTTTACGCTGCAGGGCATGGGGGAGTCCGGTCTTTTAAAAGGGGCTCAGGCTCGCGCTTATCTTAACCCACGCAAGTAACTTCAGCGCTCACAAGTCCCTGTTGCACACGCAGCAGCAGGGAAGCTCCCCCGGCTGCAGCGGGTGTGCTGGATAAGTTATTTGCAAAAAGCAAATTCAGGACTTCTGGATTGAATAATATGACTTTCTAGAGCCTGAACTAACTGAGGAAGCATTCCATTAATCTTACACGCATGTGACCCAACCACCAGTCAGAGCTGTTTGTGGTCAGGAAGGGGGGTTTTTTTGCGTCCTGGCGACTGAAATTATGGCAGACACCCCGCAGCCCTGCCCCTCTAGGAAGCCGTAGTTACTCACGGATAGTAAATGTGCTCAGGCAGGGGATCCAGGAACATTCTGTCAGAAATGCATGAAGGAAGGATCGTTTTAGGCTGACTCACCCCTGTGTATGTGTGTGCGTGTGGGGGGGTGTATCTAAATCTGTGTATGCATATGCGTGTCTGTGTGTTTGACTTGACTGAATGAATCACCCTACCTGTTATAGTGTAAAACAGCAAACATTAGTAAAACTGATAATAAGCCTAGTGGTGGTGATTCAACCAAAGCTAGCACATCTGTCACCGAGCAACAGACTGCCAGGTTTTTCATCAAGGGAAATACAATTGAATAATAATGTAGTAAAGGTAAAGCAGCTTCAACAGAGCTCTCTGCCAAATTAAATACAAGGTACGCTAAAGAAAGAAAAAAAAAATACAGCGCTACAAATGCATAACCTAACCCCTCTTGAATACAAAACCCTTAGTAATGGGTACTCGATGGCTAAAGACACATCACATCTGCAGTCTGAGCAGCTTGTTCAGGAGGTGGGGGGGTGGATGTGGGTGGATGGGTGAGCGGCGACGATGCTGACAAGCGTCCAGCTCTGGGAACATGAAATCTTCTGCGTGCCAGCAGCCAAATAAGGAATGGAAGGGGAGGAGGAGATGGGCTTTTTGACTAATATTTTGAGGCCTGATTCTCTAGTGCCATCTGGTCACTTGGCAATGCTCTCGGCGATGCAGAGGAGCCGTAACCCCATCCAAAGTGGTCTCAGAGGGATTTCCCTGTGGCAGAAAATCCTTTGATGACAAAGGGCTGCTGCAGCGCTTATAGGAGACTCTAACCTGGAGAGAAAAGACAACATTGCTGGAGGTGCTTCACTCTCCCCAGGCCCTGGCTATCGGACTACCTTCCTGCAGCCACCAGCAGCCAAGTCAAGGCTCAGCAGCCCCGATCGACCACAGCCCAACCTGGCCAGCGCTTGCGGCCACTGTGACCAAATATCACCACGCAGAAGTTGCCCTGAGATGCCACTCTCCTTAATGCCACTTCTCCTTCCCCCAGCTCACACCGAGCACGGGTCAGACGGGTGGGCGATTCGCCCCACAGTGGTTTCCAACAGGCCAGCAGCAGAAATTATTTTCAAAGGTAGTGTCAGAGAGGCCATTTGTAGCCCGTGGGGTGATGAAAAATAGGTGTCTCAAGGGTGCCATGACGCTATATGGACCTCCTCAACTCCAGAGGTGAAATCCTCGGGAACGTTTTATGCCATTAACTTGTATGGACAGGTCATGGGTCCGTTCCTGGTCACGGGTATAGTAACTGCATGAATTGACTCCCAGAAACACGGCCCAGTCTGCCTACAAGGTAATGCCAGCACACAGCACTGCCAACTGCGAGCTTCGCCGTATAAACCAAAGGAAGGAAAGGATGGGGTGAGGCATCTGGCGACATTATTCCCTCTGGCCTTGCTTGGGCAGGTGAGAAAAAACCCCCAGACCCATGGGATAGGGGGGATGAAGCCAGGACCTGTGGAGGCAGAGGTGGATGGCCCTTCTCCCACTCACGCTTAAGGGCTTCAGGACCCAAAGCTTATTCACATCTAGAAATCTCGAGGACTGCAATGGCTATCGGAAGCAGCAGCACTAACTTGCAGGAATGTGCCACCGAAGAGGCCTGCCAAACATTTTAGGAGCGTGTTATGGTGGCAGTGCCATTTCTCGCAGGGGCTGTGAACCAGCCTGCGTTCCCTATCACCACATCCTTTTTATGCTGCTCCGCTTGTATGAAGAGCCTTTAATGGGGGTATCGCTGTAAGTGACCCTGACTCGCTTCTGCCAGAGTGTAAATAAGCATAATGGATCAGCAATCTGTCACCTACAAACTAAACATCTTCGTAAAGAAAAGAGAAAAGGAAGAAAAGAGGCTTATGGCATAGCCACTTTTCTGTCTGCAGACGAGCTGTTTTGGGGCATTTCGTTTCCAGCATCCTATTTCTTTACATCTTCTCTTTCCCTCACACACGGAGCAGTTTTCTTCTATTCTGTTTTTGTTCCCATTTACCTCCTTCTTTTTTAACCAGAGGGGCATTAAAAAAAACCCAACATCTTTTAAGCATTTGTGTTTAGCATTCGCTTGGCTTTTGAAACTGCTGCAGGGCTGGAGATAAAAACCACGCGCGCGCACACACAAATATTCAGACCCCTTCTGGCTGGAGCGGGAGGTGAAATAAACCTTTTGGACTATTTCGAGACGAGACCGATTTTGCAAAAGCTACAACAAAAAAAACCACGACAATCAACACCGCGACAGTTCTGCCGGGCTGAAAGGAAGCCCTCCTGCAAATTTCATTTTTGAAACGTGCTTTGCAATTGCCTCTCCCGAGCACGTAAACAGCCCTGCCAAGCAGCTCCAGCTGAGTCACCATCGCAGGCCAGTCGATGCCTCTCCCTCCTCTCCTTCTCCCCTCCCCGTTTCCCACTGCCTCTTAGCAGAAAGCAAAAAAAAAAAAAAAAAAAAAAAAAAAAAAAAAGAGATCAATGCATTCTGCCCAGGCTACCAAACACGCTGCAAATATTCAGGCTAATGAATAGTGTTAGATGGAAGCGGGAGACAATAAAGCTCAGGACGTTAGTGCGGCGCAGGGGCGGGGTGGGATTTCTCATTCCCTTCCGAAGTCGAGTGATAAACAGGGAGCCGTCACGCAGAGGCTACGGGGCAGCCGAAGGTGCCACGGCAATTTGTTTGGAGTGGGCAGGATGGCAAATACCCCCTAGACCAGCCACGTCAAAGGAGCAAACTCCCCCCAAAGGTGAGGAAAAGGATAAAAAAAAAAAAGACCACCAATACCTCACCAATACCTTTCAGTGGTGTCAAAGCAGTAGGGACACCCACGAGGAGTGTCATATCGCCAGTCATATTTACACATTATAGAACACTAACGTTTCATACGCACACAAATTACACTTTACTGCTGGTGTTGAATCCACCTGCAGCAAAGCACCGCCGAGCCCGACGGGAAGGGGCTGCGCTCTCCTCCCTGCCCACTCCTCCCCTTCCCGGCAGCAGCCCCTGGATTTATTGCTCCGGAGTGCCCGCTCCTAACACACCTACCTCGTGTTCATCTAAAACCAATAACACTAAAGGAGAAGGTTTGGAGCTATTAAATACAATTCCTGGGCCAGAAAAGAGCGGCGCGCTCGGCGCGCGGGGTTTGGTCATGGGTACACGGTGTCTGGTTTTCTGCCTCGGGCGCTGGCTACAACTGACACTTCAGAGAAAAACGAAAATCAACCCATAATGCACCTACGTCAGCTGTGTGATGCTGTATTTGGGGTGGGAAGATTTGTCTCCGGTAATATCCTTGCAAGAACCACAGCCGTAGGAAAGCAACCCTGAGGCGAAAGCAGCCAGTGTCTCCTCTCTGAGACCGGGCACCAAAACGCAGCATCCACCCGCACGAGACACTGAGAAGCCCATCGGCGGAAGTTTACAGAGAATAACATTATTTTCTAAAAATTGTTTAAGCAATGTTTTCTTAAAAATCCTTCTGATGTTCGCTGGTGTGTCTGTGTATAAAAAGACTTTACAGAAGAGAATGTCATTGCTAGCGCTTTTTCTCCTTCCAATCCTTTTAGTTGGATAATTTTCCAAAGGAAATACTTCAAAATAAGATGAATTATTGAAGAGAAATAAAAAAGCCTACAAGCGTTCTCAGAAGAAGCAGCCGAAACAATATCTTTGTTATAAAAAAATTTTGAAAAAAAAGACCAAATTGGAGGAAGAGGAAGAAGGAAGGAGAATCAGTGATATCTGTGGCTCCCCTCCCCATCCTAAATTGAACCGTTCTCAGGGAATTCTTAGTTTGAATATATTGGACTATCTTTGTCCAACGCCATCAAATCGCAAGGTTTTTCCTACAGCAATCCATCAGGCCTGCCATGCTGTGCAGCAGAGATCTATCAAGCATCGGCCGTTGAGATCATACCTACCACCGAGAGGTTGCTTGGGATTCAAAACCCTGAGTTTTTGCTCTTCTCTACCATAAGTGACTTTCCGTTGAGCAAGCGAATTGCAGCAGACTGGCTTATGCTACCAAGACTAAAATCACTTTCCAAGATCGGGTAAGTACGTTCACCGATGTTGGATTTGAACCAGGTTTCTGGAAGAAAAAGGTAAGAAAAGTAGAAAAGAGATGCAGTTAGGAGAAAAATGGCAGCATCTTGTCTCTGGTTTCGAGCAAGATGATTTGCCATGAAATATTACTGCTTTAAGACACATCATTGCATCATTCAGCAGCGCTTCCAGACTACTGGCCTCACCCATTTATTTTCACACAGAGACCAGACTGTAAACCTGTTGGGGGAATAAAAAAGGAAAAAAAAAAAAAAGTTTGTTTTCCTATCAGTTTTTACAGCTAGATTTTACCTCCTTTTTTCTCAAAAAAAAAAAATAAAAAAAATTCACTTGAGCAAACCTCTTAGTTGTACATCTAGGTGCAAATGTGAGCAGAAAGACAACACTGAAAGATCTTCTTGTGCCATGCATTTTGTAATAACCTGGTATTTTTAAGCCGAAGTGTTAAAGGATTTTCTAACTATGTCTTTTGCAAAAATAATTACGAGCAAAATTCTAACCCTCCTTGATACAATAAGGGAGGGAAAGGTTTAAAAATGTAAATCCTAAATTTTCAAAAGCGAGTGTGCCAAATAAAAGGAATCTTCCATATGCTGTTATTTTCTTTAGTACATTTCACGATTTTCATGTTTTACACCACGATTTTCGTATGCTCAGGATTGGCAGCATTGCGGCAGGGATGCGTCACTGTCAGCCCAGACAAGCAGCCTTGCTTTGGACCATATTCCAGCCCTTTCCTGACTCCAGCGGGATCCAAAACTTCACCACCCTTCCCACCCAGACAGCTCCTCGGCTGCTGCTGAGCAACTACTAGAACCTGGGGATCTGACCCCTTCTGCAAATCGAGCTGCCGGTGTTTTTCCACAGCGTCATGGCACAGGATCCGAGCAGCACAAAGGCTCTGCTACCACGTCTTACATGCCCTTAGTGCATTTTAAATATTAAGTAATAAAAATATGTATAAGTAAAGAGTACGTCCATAAATAAAGCAAATGTATAACTCAGTGAATTAATTATTATTTCATTACTAGCAGCCACATTCTCTAACAGAATAACCAAGAGCAGAATTTTCTCCCGACTTTGCTTCTCATTGTTAAAATACTACTAACAATTACTTGCAGGACATGCATTCTTGAGCTAATCATTTGAGGATTAACTTTATGTATGCATAAATAACTCATGTTTGGACTCGGGGTCTTTCAAGCAACGTACTTGACAAAACACGCTTGTGTTTGAATAACATCGGCTCAGCTAGCATATATGCACACAGAGTTTGTGCTTACACAAAGGCATGGGAGCACTACCGTCCTTTTTCTTTCCTAGGAAACCGTTGTACGCTGCTGTGTGCTGGGGTTATTCTTTAAAAAGGGCTTGCAACTTTCTTTGTCACCATCCTCCCTTAAAAAAAAATAAATAATCAGAACACTTAAAATAAGCACGGTCTTCAAGTGGGTTTTGAAACCAAGTCACAAATCCCGTTTCATTTCCAAGAGCAGCAGCCTCTGGCTGCGTGTGCACTGGGGCGGGGTGTCGTGGCTGAGACACACAACGAGGACGCGGGTGACACGAGGACAACTTTTGTTCTGCTGCAAAGCTGGTGAGACTTCAGGCCACCACAGTGCTCTGCGCGTTGCTGTTACCTGTTAAAAGAGCCGAGCAACCACCTCCCTAGCACCTCCAAGAACTTTATTTTTTCCAATGCCAGGTGTTGGCTGAAGCCAAAGATTCCACATCTTCACCAGCGGTCACAAACCCACGTTAGCAAAGCTGCCTCAAAGCACGTCACCAACACAACTGCAGGCGGCTGTGCAGCTATATCTTTCATTTGCCTCATCTACCGAGATTTTAAGTTGTGGGAATGTGCAATATTTAGCACAGAAGGGGTCTGATCCCCATGTCAAATAGTCTGAGCGATAACATACACATTCATTCCCATACTCACACACACGTAAGTGGCCTTTTCCTATCACGTAATTTTGCAGAAGAACAAGTTCCATCAGTTTCTAATCTGTTGAGTAAGTTATTTCAGAATTGTCAAGTAGGTTATTTCTCACCTCTTTCTCTGAATAAAGATTACTTGGGAGGGAGAATGAATTATACAGAAAATTGTCGGACTTTTTATATCTGACTCAGGAAAACAGTTGAGATTTTTATATTTCTCATTCAATTAAAATTTTAGAGATTATTTGTTACTTAAAATATTTTATTTCAATTGTGTTGCAATGCTACATTTTGATAGGAAAATGCTCCATTTTGGTTACATTGAAGTAGCATAATATATTAAAAAACACTGGCCATAGATATTTGTATGTATTGTGGTGTGAACTGTCATAATAAATGCAGTTGGCACTTTTTATTTCATCAAAATAGTGAAGTGACAGCAAAACAAAATCTAAATTATTTGTTTCAACTATTCCCAGCTGGAACTATCATTGAAACAGACTCATTCCAGCAAAATATTTTGGTTTTGACAAAACCACAATTTTTGGAACACATACTATTTTCTCAAGACAGTTTTGGTGCCTTCCACCCTGTTTCTCTAATACAGGCCATGGTCTGAGCTCTGATTAAAAGACAGCGGGGTCAAATCCATGGTTTTATTAGCTTCAGTTAAAGCGAGACTGCTACAATGCAGGCTGGCAGTATCAACCTCCACGAGATTCTGCTCCACGGGATGAGGACCCTCGAGGAACTCCCCCATGACTTAATTCTTGCAGACCTTATTGCTTTTCCCATTGGAAAAATGTGGTTCATCAAATTAACAGTGGGACTTCTAGAGCCAGCAACAGCCTGGTAGACTAATTAGTCATCTGAAACATGTGAGACGCAACCAGCATGAGGAATGCAAATACGTCCAGCTGTGGAGATGGTTCACCACCGGGCAGCAAACGGGTAAAGTTCACATCTCTCCACAAAGCAATTCACCATCTTCCCACTTCATTAGAATGAAAACAAGCCCCAAACCTTGAGATCTGGGGTGTGGGGAGGAGCAAGAGAAAGCTCTTTTCTTGTTTTCCCACCAGCCTTATTTCAAACCAAGGCCCTTCTTGTCCTGCGCAGATGCCTGCAACGTCTTGCACAGAACTGCCTTATCGCCATGCTCCTGAGAGTCAACCACCGAAAAGGGGATTAAGTTCCCAACTAGAGGACCCTTCTCAAGGCATCTCTCACCACCACAGCCACTTAGTGCCTGTAAGGCACATGGACCCTGCAGCCTTGCTTGCTGTGTAGACATCTAGGCTGGAATCTCTTAGGTATGAGTAGAGGGGTATATATGCTTGACTCACAACAGATGCATTCACCGTGTTTCTTTTGTACATCCAAATAGTCCCACTTGCACAGAAGTGGGCTGCAAAGGTTTAAAATCAGGATGCAAGAGATGGTGCCTAGAGAAGCTTCTCTCAGGCAAGCATTTGCTGTCCTTGGCTTGCCTGGAGCAGTCACACGTACATTGTACGTACTGAGATAACTGGGGTCGTGCTGCAATTACATGACATTAACAGGCTGCTCCCGCTGCAGCCTACCACTGCAGGACCAGGTCTAATCCAGTGCTGATTTACACCTCATCAATTAATGGTTATATTGCAGTCCGGAGAAGCCAAGCGTGATACCTCCGCTAAGCAGAGCCAGGAACCACTAGAATTCACACCTTTTCTAGGTAACACACTGTGACTTGCTGTCCTACCGATGTCTGCTGGTTGGTTTGGTTACATGCAACAAGAAAAGAAGGGCTATTCACTTCCCATCCCCTCCTCAGTATCTCCATTAAACACAGGGACACCAGCAGAATCCAGAAAAATAAGTAATATCCGCACACCTGAAAGGCTACAGACTGCCACTGCTGCTTAGCTTTCAAGCAGTCCGTCTCCACGCCCCTAGAGCTGTTTGTTTTAAGCAAGGGAGAGCAGGGAGCTATCAGGAGAAAATGGCCTTTGCAGTAAAACCTTCTCACTATTTGCTATTAAAGCCTCATCTGCAGACTGAAAGCGAGGGGCTGGTGGATAAAGGGAGTGAGCGCACACATCCATTTTGCCTCTCCCTGCTGAAGAGTCAGGAGCGAGAAGGCAGTTAAAGCCGTTTTCCACCTCTGTTATAGCCCTTCTGCTCCTGGGTATGCCCTGCAGGCAGCATGGAGAGCAAGCCCCGCCTGAGACAATAACTCTGGGGCTTTTAGCTCCAGCCCTGACATCCAGCACAGGACCTCCCATGGTGCCTCACCTCCAGTTTTCCTCTGGACTGCTTTTTTCTCTGCTTTCTCCTCCCTCCCAGTCCACTGTTTTGCCTTTTCCCCCATCTCCTCCCTCCCGGTCACTGCTTCGCCCCATGGGCTGCGCAGCGCAGGGGACCGACCTCAGGCAGTTCTGCAGGGCAGGCAGAGCCCTCCACATCTCCCCACGGCACAGGCTACCTCCAACACCGTCCTCCCCGCCGAGGAAAGGCAGCCACGGAGTGTTTTATGGCTCTCCCACAACCTTCATCTCGCAGAAGTGGCCTTTTACCTCGGGCTGTAGCAGCTCTTGGATTTAGACTGAGAGGTCTGCGAGTTCAGTCCCCAGCGCTGATGACTCACACGGAGCCATCACGTTATAAATCCTGGTGAACTTTTGAACGCGGAGCTGTTTGTAAACTGCAAAGCAGCTCAGCCAGCCCGGGGCTCACACCAAACACGGGCAGCTTGTGAGGAGCACGACAGCACCAGGACTGGAGAAGTCCTTGGAAAGCGGGGATGCGCTGCCTGTACGTCTCTCTCCCATGTTTCTGCTGCAGCAACACCAACTGATGCTTTCCCTGTCCTCTGTAGCCACAAACCAGAGCCAATTCCTTTCCTTGCTAACTGCTACCCACACCATTGCCCCAGAGAAGGGCTACAAAGATGATGAGGGGACTGGAACACCTCTCTTATGGAGAAAGGCTGAGGGATTTGGGGCTCTTCAGGCTGGAAAAAAGACGCCTGAGGGGGGATCTTATCAACACTTATAAATAGTGAAAGGGGGGGTGTCAGGAGGATGGGGCCAGGCTCTTTTCAGTGGTGCCCAGGGACAGGACAAGGGGTAACGGGCACAAACTTGAGCATAGGAAGTTCCACCTAAACATGAGGAGGCACTTCTTTGCTGTGAGGGTGGCAGAGCCCTGGCACAGGCTGCCCAGAGAGGTGGGGGAGTCTCCGTCTCTGGAGACATTCCAACCCTGCCTGGACGCGTTCCTGTGCCACCTGCTCTGGGTGACTCTGCTCTGGCAGGGGGTTGGAGGAGATGATCTCCAGAGGTCCCTTCCAACCCTACCATTCTGTGAGATGGTGGCTACGACAAATGCACAGCAAATGGAAACATTACACGTGCACAAGGACAGCCAAGACCCCACGGAAGAATATCAAAGAGTGAGGCAGAGGAGTGAAAAACAGGAGGAGAAAGAGAGAAGACTGGAAATGAATGCTTCTCTTGTCTCAGTGTCCCCATGGTGATATGAAAAGTCATTAAACACCTCAACAGACTTGCACAGTAAACAGGACCAGCTAATGGGACACAGGCATTGGCACTTTATCTCTTAGCTCTCTTTGGATTCAGAGCAATGAAGGTTACACATTCTCACGGCATCCTCCTGTGTTTTTAATATTCTCCTATCAGCAAGATAAAATGCTCCTCACTCCTTTCCTTGAAAATTTCTTATTGGAAAAAAAGTACAAAAAAAGAGTACCTTGCTCTCATTGCCTGGGGAATTTCAAAGCCAGAGTTGTTGGGTTTTTTTCTCCCTGCCCCCCCACCTTGAGAAGACAAGTTGCAAAACAAACTGTTTCACTACACGTCCTTGGCCTGGACTCCCTGCAAAAAGCCAACACAAGAGGAACAAGGCTCAACAGGAGAAAAACTTCTCTGAAAACCCACAAAGCGATTCCCTCCAGGGCCTTCTACGAGCAACGGCAGGGGACAGGACTGGAGTAGGGAGTGGAATTAGACAGAAAAAGGCTTCGCCATAGAATGTTGTTGTAAATAACGACAACGATGATCATATTTTTTTCATTAGAAGTCACCAAGAGCAATCACAGGTGAACCTCTGCTGTGCTACATCCTGTACAAAACTCACTCAGCATCTAAATGGAACAAAATCCCACTTAGAAAAATGAACGTGTAAATACCCACTGAGAGGGAAGAGCCTCCCGTTGGGAACTTGGCAGAAAGGGCTGGAGGACCCGAGTCCAGCAGCACAGACCTCTAAGGTCAGGGTATACACACTTCTTTCTGTGAGAGAAACCAGATATAAACCTTCCCCAGATCCTTCAGAAAGCAAATACAATGTCATTTCCCCCCCCGCAATACTCCAGAAATGACACACACTCTGGAAATCTCTAGTCCACTGTGTCCTTACCCTTTTTGCTTACAAATCTCCTAATTAAGCTAGTATTATTTTTCAACGCAGATTTTGGGACAATTCCTTCTTATATTCTCCCTTTGTACCAGTAGAAAGCCACCTCTAACGCTCTTCCTGGTGAGGGGACCTTTGAATCATGGGGGTATATTTTTTCGTTGCTATACTATATGAACCAGGCTAGATTAGAGCAACTTGTGGAAGGCTTGTTTGCAGATGATTGAGAAAGCTGGCATCACTTCCATGACTTCTCTTTGCCTTGAAAGCAGGGTTCATCCCAAGTATAAAACCATGAATATTTTACCCCAAAGTGCAGCCGCTGCTGGAAGCACTTCAGCATTCATTTCTATCCCTGTCCTTGAGCATGGAAATGATTGTCAAGCTGGGATGACTGGCCGGTGAGCAAGGTCTGAGGACTACCCTGCTCCAGAGCTGCCACCTGCTCATCTGCAACACACCTGAGCACACCTGCCTTCAGGGAATAGCACAGACCCACAAAGTGGATATTTCGAACCTCATTCTTTCTCACTGCTTGTTTTAATGCCGCTTTTTAAGCCAATTTTGTCAGCAGAGAAATAATTTTATCTCCAAGGATGTATATCAGCTCTGCCTTCAACGCAGCTGTCCCTCAGCTGCCCAGAAAGCTGACTCCGAGCGAGTTCTGCTTCCATTCCCTACCAAGGACAATGGAGGTTTAGAAGACGCTGATGGTCCTTGACCAGCAGTATTAAGACACTAAATTACGCTGACATGGCCCATAAATCGCTAAATGAGGGACTCCCAGACAGCGATGTGGCGTGAGCCGAATGACTACGAGGGCTGCCCGTTTGCCAGGGCGCAGGCTGGAAAACTCAGCAGCCGATGGACGCACAGAGTGCCTCGCACGGCACCGAGCCACCCTTGTGCCGGGAGAAGAAAAGACTCTTTATCTCAGGGCTTTGTCATCGCGGTGGAAATGTCCCAGTTGCGCAGGACTTAGGAGGCTTCGTTCTATTTTCACGGTAATGCTGGCTGTTATTTACATAAGTTGGGTAAAGGACAACTCTCTGGGTAGATAGAGAGAGAGACAGTCTCCACCTCTAAAAATAGAACGAAAAGAATGAAATGACTATTTCTGAAGAGGGGGGGAAAAGCCTTTAATCTGCTTAAGATTGTGCCACCTGCCCACTAGCAGGCAGGAAAACATTATTTGGATATTTCTATTTTATTTGGATTTATACATAAGTTGATAAAAAGACCTGAGGCAGCACGGGTAACATTTCCCAGCCTGAAAGGGAATGAGAACAGGGTCTTAATTTCCAGGACGATGCCGCCTGGGTCTTGCACTTGAAGATGAGACAGAACCCACCTTGGCTAAAATCCCAGGGACTGAACTCGAAGCGATGGAGTTCAGAGTCCAAAGAGCTATAATGTGAGCTAAGAAACAAGCTGTTCTAGCTGGGAGTTACCCATAATTTCATAACTTCTGGGGCTGTGTGAATAATAGGCCACTAACTGACCTTTATGAATTTCCTCCTTAATTGATATCAGCAAAGTAAAAACTAAATGTTAAGGTGACATGGACAAATGGGCTCTGCTTGCTATAAAAGCATGCTGTGCTCCGAGAATGGCACGCTCAAGAACCTTTTGTCTTCAAGGAAAGCAACTTTAGAAAAAGTTACTTTCAAATAAAGGAAAGCGCAGTGTCTTCTCCTTCCAGTAACTTATCGGCGTCTTATCTTTTGATGCTAGAATGCGGCAATAAAGAGGATTTCTGCTATCCCAGGGGTTTAAGGCATCTATAGCTGATCAGATGGCTAGGAGTTTCAGTGATGACATGGTACTGGGTGAACATAAATCACTATTTACACCCAATAGTTCAATAATCCTTCGCATCATGCACAGCACTTCACGCTCTATTCAGTCTGCTAAGAAATCAAGTGAGTTAAACTTTATTTTTTAGGATCTCTTATTTGCTGTCCGTCGTGGCTAGAGAATAACCTGGGGAAATAAAAGACAAATTTTGCTTTCTCTGACCTGTCCAATTGGCATCTTGTTTATACTTATAATAGCCACACCTCCCAGGCCCTGCTCAGGATTGAGACTTTTTTTTTTTTTTTTAATAAAACAGATGCTATAAACAGTCCCTTTGCCAGGATTTCACAATCAAAGCAAAGACCTAAGGAAGGGGGAAAACCCCAAGACATAAGCAAAGCAATCATGCTTGCTTCCTCCCTGCCAGGCTTTCGGATGAAGTTTCTATGCTTTACCTGTATTTTAGGCTGGTAAATGACCCAAACATAAGCGTAAAGAGACAATACGCAATCTCAGTGACAGTCAAGTCATGCTTCCTCCATCAGAGGTATGCAAAATTCAGCTGATCTCTACTGCTTTCTTGTGGGGAATTGTTTTGTTTCATAGTGTTTAAACTGAAGCAGATAACTTCCCCCGCCTCTCCCCCTCCCCAGCCAAGATTGAAAATAGTATGGGAAAGATGTCCAGATAGCTGATAGAGTCTGGCATCATTTACTCTGGATATAGAGTGTGAGGAGGAATAAAAATGCAGACTCGACAGTTTCAGAAAAGTACCAGCACAGCAAGAAAGGCAGGCGGACAGATTGCTTGGATAGACTCCTTTTTAGTAACAAGATCTATAGCAGCACAGGCTTTCTGTTTGTTGTATGGTTTTAAGAAGGATGTATTTCTGCTACAGGATTAAATAAAAAAAAAAAAAAAAAGAATATTTTGCTTTCCCTAATTCTCCGCTCCCCTCTATCTGCGGAGGGTTGTGTTAGGCTTGAGTAAAAGAAGAAAGATTATTTTTATGCTCCAATTTCAGAAAGCAGCTTTCAGTTTGGAAACAGCTGCTAATAACTTCAAGACCTGTGTGGGAAGAAGATTTTTGCCGTGGGAGGAGGGAGCTGATCCGGGTCGCAGAAGCTGCTGGCTCCGTTCCACCCTGCCATGCATTCACCATGCAACCTTGAATAAGTCTTAATTTGAGCATTTGCATTTCTCCACCTGTGAAACCCAGACGATGATCAGATTGCCTATTTTCACTGCTGTTTGTTCGTAAGGACACAAACTGCCATGCTGGACTGCGGATGCTCTAACCTGGCTTCACACTTCTTGGCAGCGAAAACCCCAAACTTCTGAGATGCCAAGATCCTCATCCAGAGAAAATATCAAAAAATCCAGCTCGAGGTGGACGTGTCCTCCTGCTGGGTCCTGGGCCAGGTTGTCTCACCAACAGAAATTTTACATCTCTCTTTTCAGCCTATGAAATGCACTGCTGAACCTTTTCTTTATTCATGGGAGTATCTAGCCTTGCTACAAGTCCAAATGTCTGGTAGCTTGACCCAGACACCATGTTGTTCTTTTCTACCCTTCTGTTGAAGTATTCCAGGATCTTACGTGGAAACGTGGAGGCTAGAACCATCTCACAAATCCTCAGCTTTAAAGACCATTTGACACCGCAGTACCCAGCTCCACTCCCATTATTAAAACCACAAAATTCTTTTTTTATCCTCCCATTCCAGCTGCACCCCACAATATAGTGTGGCAAGCAATTTAGCACTGCTTGATGGGGTAGAAGGGAGGAAGAAAAGGGAAAGAAAAAGGCAAGAGCATAATCAGTTCCATGTTGGTGTGTGTGACTGGGTATGAAGCAGAAAGTTTTCCCGAGTTGCTAGCAAGAACACCTGCAGTCACTGCATTCAGCCTGCCCTTCAAGTTCTATACGCCAGAGCAGAATATTTTATCTTTCAAGACCATGGACAACACACATGATCTCAAATAGTAACTGTCCTTCCTTTTATACATCCCTCAAAATAATCTGATTTATCCTAGATAGCTCCTTCCATAGGATGTATCTCATGCTGACTCTCACATTCTCTTTTGAAGGCAAAAAAAAAAAAATCACATTACACCTGTTATGAAATATTCCTTTGATCTAAGGGAAATCATGAGCAATTTGTGTGTGACATTTACTAACTAATGTGCTGAGGGAATATTACTCCTAGAAAAAACACTATTTTCTGGTAGTTTCAATACACTGAATAATGCTATGCCAGTGATGATTCATCTGGAAAAGGTAACTATTTCAGCATGATGAGCAATATTAATAACAACACATTATAGATAGTGCTTCTCGAGCAGACAGATCCTAAAGCCCACTGCAAACCTTTTATATAAGGACCACTTCAGTCATTCAGTGAATTGCGGGCACCTGTGAATAAAACAAGAACCCCATTTCTGCACCAGCCACAATACACAGCATACAGCAGAAGGGAAAAGGAAAGAGTGATTTGAGTTGAAATATTAGTAGAAGTGGGAGAAATGAATAAAACAAATGGCCCAGGCTGAAATCTGACATTGAGTATGATGCTCTTGCAGCCTTAAAAAAAAGTGTATTGGATCATTAATCGTCCAAAGTGGTCAACATAGGGTTTGTCAAGGCAGAGAAGAAACAGGGCTGAGCAGTGATGAATGCAAAGAGTTTTCTATTGAAGTTGCTTGTCACAGACAGCCCTTGCTCTCCTGGCTCCCAAGACGGCTATCACAACCTGCTGTGCATGAGTCACTGGAGCTCCCCAAGCCCTGGCTTGGACCCCACAGCCACAGAGCAGACTCAAAACCACCTTACACCAGTCAGCATCTCACCTGCAAGGACATGTTAACCCCTACCATGCTGTCACACAGTAAGTACTACCCCAAGGGTGGAAAAAAAAAAAAAAACCCAAACCAAAAAAACAAAACCACAAAACATCTACTTCCCCCTCCCTTGCCTGCAGTCCCCTTTGGGACCCTCTCCTAAACACTGACCCATCTCACCCTTGTTCTGAGACCTGACAACAGGACAGTCTGTGGGGTCTGCAGGAAATATAAACACGGTGTAATTTTTAATTATCACTTGCTTAAACGTTAAGTTATATATATATATTCCATAGTGACATCATTGATGACACTCCAGGCATTTCAAGATCCCTAGCAACTATACTCCAATACCAAAACACCCAACAAAAATCTGCTGAAAATGGAGAGAACATGTGAATGTATTAATCTATTGTGTAGAGATTAAAAATACGGACGCAATCCTTACCTAGGTTAATGATTTAAGCTTTGATTCAGAAAAGTGCTTATTCACATGCTTAGCATTCAGACAAGCACTGATACACTCCCTTTGGGGCTTGGCTACGCAACGGAGAAATTCTCCCCCCTTCTCCTTCCCCCCCAGACTTTGGGAAGCCAAACATCCTGTGCTCCCATGCTTGTAATCCTTCTGAATTCAGCAGCTGCTTCTTCACTAATTGGATGATCCACCCCCGAGGTGGATTCAGTTCGTTCTGGAATAAGGTGGTGCAGACAGCTGAATTCACACCACCATGGGAACACTTCCACAGGACTCCCACATTTCCACATCACCCAAAGTCCTACCTCCTTTCCAGAGTGCCTTCTATAGCCCCAGGGCTACATCAAGTAGATCTTATCTCTGTGCTTTAGACCGCAGGTCATAGCCAACACCACCGTGTCACCATGTTTTCTGAGGGAATATATTCAGAACCAAAGATCTTGCTTTTATAGGGTTGCAGAAGAATGTGATATTCCTGCTTTGTGCACCATGGTAATGCACAGGCTTAGATGAGTTGAAGTCTGTGCTCTGGGCAAGTCACTTCATTTGCCTTATTCTGTACAATGGGGCAGTAGTAACATAGCATCATAGCATGTGTTGGGTTGGAAGGGACCTCTAAAGGCCATCTAGTCCAACCCCCCTGCAGTCAGCAGGGACATCTTCAACTAGATCAGGTCGCTCAGAGCCTCATCCAGCCTGGCCTTGGATGTCTCCAGGGATGGGGCCTCCACCCCCTCTCTGGGCAACCTGGGCCAGTGTCTCACCACCCTCACTGTAAAGAACTTCTTCCTCATGTCTCATCTAAACCTGCCCTGCTCTAGTTTAAACCATTGCCCCTCGTCCTGTCGCTACATGCCCTTGCAACATGTCCTTTCTCACAGTGGCTTTAAAAAAATATATAAGAATTCAAGTCCATTAGTTGCTCAGTGCAATAATTACATCTTCGAAGAGGTATAACTCCAAGCATAATGGGATCTACACTCAGCTCTGATCTTCAGCTTGCTAACACGATACTGATCCCTAGCAACAACCCCAGACAGCTGATGCTACATTCTGTTTATCCTACCCAAAGCAATCCAAAGGCAAGCTCTTTTTTCAGGCACAGGATGGTTTCAGAAGACTGTTAGGCTGGTTTTGCCCCTCACCCACAAAGTTCACTCTCAAATCTTGTTTGCTTTTGGTTCTCTAATAGGAACCCTGAGTTTATTTTCCCATTCCTTACCCCCCAAGGAGCCCTTCACTTTGCGTGCTTCGCATTGCTTCCCTTCCATGGGCTGCTGTACCCTCCGAGGAGTTGTTATGCTGAACATGTGTTGTAGTTCTACTTTTGTATGTTAATTGATACACTTTTTAATTTTACTTTTGCATATTATTTGAATTTGTTTCATTGTAAATTAGATTCTAAAAAGCCCCTCTAAACAATTGCTGCTTGCCAGCAGATCTCTCAAACAAGCAAAACCTCCTTCAGAGGAAATGCTGATGAAATTCAGTCTTGCATCTGAATCACCGCTGCAATGCAAAAATCCCACCTTTAAGAACGAAGGAGGGAGGGGGGAGCCTCCGTTAATATAAATGCCTAATTTCCACTGACATTTACAGGGGTTATGATAGCTTCACGGAAGCAAAATACAACCCAAAGGATTATACTTAAAATATCCGCACAGCCCCACCTGATGTTTTCTAGTGCTTAAACATTTATAAAAGGCAGTTTTCTTAATACTGAAAATGAACTCAGGGGAAAGCAGGAAACGATTCAAAAAGGTTTGCTTTCAAAGTTATTTCTTCACACTGGTTCATACGAGGAATGCTAAAATACACGGGATTAATTGTCCTAATCAAACTAGCATCTTATATAATCATCTGCCAGCCTTCATTTTTTTTTCCAAATATTTTAAATAAACTTGGAACTTGTAAAAACTAAATACAGGACTGGTTGAAATGAAAATTCTACATTTTGTTAACTGTAACCTCAACAAAAAAAAAAAGGTAAAATTAACTATTTCAAGAGCCACCATTCCTACAAAACAGTCTTGGACTGAAGTGCAGAGTCGGGTCTGTGGTAGGCTGTACCCCAAGCTGGAATACAGAGCCAGCCTTCTGGGGTAGGCTGAAGCTGGTGCCTAGCCACAAGTCAGCTCTGCTAAAACTCCTCAAAAACATAATGCATGCACACTGGATACATGAAGTCACAGCTGGTAGTGAGCCGCTTTCTGGATGACAGATTAATTCAATCTGAATACGGGAACGGGGGAGAAAATTGCTCAAAAAGGAACACAAGCAGCAAAATTTCCAATTCAGCTTTCCTATTGGAGTCGCAACAATATTAAACATGTAAAAGGATGAAGCTTCCCTCAAAACATGTCCTTCACTTCCTTAATGGATCCTGTGCACTCTGCAGGGAGCAGCGGCAGAGGCAAGCTCTAGCCAAGAGGGCTGCCTTCCAGCAGACCTAGCAAAGGCACTGATTTACTCTGACAAGTACTAAAATAAAAACAGGGAAAGAACAAACTTTGTGATTAACAGTTATTTTCCTTCGCTTCTTCACTGTGTCTTCCTCCTGCATTGCTGTATTCAAGATCTCAGACAAGGGAGATGGAGAAATTGTCCTCAGTGCTATTCCTTACCCTTAGTTTTCCACTTCAATTTTATTTTAAAGTTCATTGGAAATCAAAGTCAGTGGAGCTTGAAGGAGATGAGGTTAAACTAGAAAACATTTTGAAATCTAAGAAACAAAAACTTGTCTGGGTACCAAAGTGTTTTATCAGCTTCACATACCAAGTCCCCCATGAAGCCAGCTGAGCTGTGTCACTTGCTTTATTCTAGCTAAAGATCGACCATATAATCCAATGCTTTGACTCCCAATAAGACAGATGCTGGAGAGAAACTCTCGAAATTCTCTACGTAGGTACTGGATGCAGTAAATTCAAGAAAAGAACAACTGGTTGAGTGATCGTTGAACTCAATTTGTGTCTGAAAGCAGATTTTCCAAAAAAACAGAGGGTTTGGCTTACTTGTCTGCAGTGAGCCGCGGTAAATCTGAACCTGGGAGCAGCTCCGTGGTGGCAGGTCAGGCTGGGCTTCAGTCTGGGAGTGAAGAACTTGGGACCCCTTGGTGCTCATCGATGGGCTACATTGTTTGCAGATGCAATTAGACTTTATTCTCTGACAGCCTGTTGGCAGCCAGCCTAGTCCTGTAAATCTGACTTAAATCTTCAGCCCCACGTACCATTTTCAGGTCTTGTTCTCTCTCAGATGGAAGAGTAACTTGAACGATTTCCAGCAGCCATGTCATTAAGAGACAACTGGCTTTTCCTCAGCCATTTTTCCTTGATCTCCTTTTTTCTCCCATTTGTAAAAATATTATGTCTGGGCACACTCAGATTTGCAACAGCTCAAAGCTAGCTGCAAAGGACAAAGTAGTGAGTTTAAGATTTTATATACTGCAGGACCGTGTTTTCTCTGTATAAATATTAGATTATCACAACAAAGAGACTCCCTGGGATTCAGCAGTCATACCGACCAGAGCTTAGGACAGAAAAAGGGATGACAAAGCAAACAGGAGCAGAAACTCTTCCAGAGCCATGCTTACTAACCAACTTCCTTCCCCTCAGAGGCAGCTGATCCAATAGATTGTTTCCTTTGCTTTTCACCTCCAAGATCAATAGGCAAGCCTTAACTAGGTCATGAATGAGATACCAGGAAAAGAAAACCGCTTTCTAAGGAATATTTTTCCCCCCTCAGGAAGTAATTGGCAATTACTCTGCCAAAGAACCTAAAGAGGACAAGCATCATCACAGGTTTATCAGTCATTTTGACTGGGTAAGGAATAGAAGACTAACTTAGTTTCTTTTCCTTTTAATTGTACTTTTCCCTAAATCTATTTTTAAGTGACCATTGCAGACAAATCCAAAACAGTTCTTTTCATCCACCTGAACTTCAAATCAGACACATACTTCCTTTTCAAGAGACTTACGTAGCAGCAACAGAAGTGTTCCTCCGAGGTCTCCAGGCAAGGATCTTCGCCAGCATCATTAGGTTGTCCAGAGCACATGGTCATTTCCACACTCCTGTTCTGCTTTTACTATCAATAGAGCAAAACAGACTACTGACTTTCTCCAGGTGTTCATACATAAATAGAACAAGAACCTTCTATCAGGCAGAGAGGTAGCTGCAAGCGTGGAGAGATAAGAGTTTGTCTCTCCCTAGGTAACGTTTTCAGTATTGGTTTTCTCTGTTTGTTCACGTAAAACAGATAGCCTCCCCCAATTTTTGCTATTTGCTAAACACTTTCTCTGTTACCATGTTCCACATCCATGCTTTTTTTCATACGATCAATACATCACAAATCGATTCTTCCCCATGGACACCACAAACATCCCAATTAAGCCATTATTGTCTCGTCCTTCATTAACTTCTCAAATGTCTCCAGACAAAACTACTGAAACTGCAGACAGTTTCTACTGCAAACTTCTTGGCAATGTGAAATGATGAATGTGATGAAATAACCTAATAAAAAAGCCTTTTTCCTTTTGCTCTGCCACATAGGATATGGCCCAACATGGTGACAGAACACAAGTGCCAAACAGCAGAGGTTAACCCTGAAGCAGACGCATCTCGCGACCGAGCCAAACACGCTGCTGCTTCCTGGAAACCCACCCTCTACCTTCCAGCCATGCTGGGCTGGAGACTACTTCCATCTGGATTGGGCAGTAAGTAGAAGCCCTTCCATTAATTTTGAATGATGCATTTCTATCTTCGGCTATGAATAAAACAGATCAATGACACCAGCATGTTTTATTGGGCCTCCTGTGCAATGAATTGGTAGTGAGACAGCCAGGGAGATGGAGTCGACATGCAGATGAGATTTGTAAGTGAGGACATATTGATTATTTCCATCTCAGTTCAGGCAGTAATTCCACACAACGCCTCTTCCCCTGTTTCAGCTCATTATTTATGCCATAAAAACACTATCTCAATGATAATAACAGGCTTCATTTACAAGCCAGAGCATAAAGCATCGATGCTTAAGATTTCAGGAAGTGGGTTAAAGGAAGTGAGAGAGATTTAACAAGTCCTGGAGATGCACAAAACTGCTGAGGCTGATCTTGTGGCTTTTTATGCCCTCAGAAAGGAAGATTGAGAACAGGTGTTAGATTACCAGGCTTTTTATTAATAACTCAAGGCTTGTATGAGGGCTGATTGATAGCACAGTCAGCGCTTTCCCAGTGAATAAAGCTCTCCTCACTTTGTGCCATCAGGAGACTGTCTCGTCTCAAAGAGAAAGCATCAGGCACGCTCCTGATCTCTCAAAGGCAGAAAGCAGATCCAGCACGAAGAGAAGATTCCCCAGGAGACTCTTCACTGGAGAAGATCCCATGTGATCTCTGCAGCACAGCTAGGGTTTATGGCTGTATTTTGTCCCCAGAGGTCTTTTTTTCCATTCATTAGAACCATCACCAGTGAGCTACTAACCAGAATGACTTCTCCAGCAACAGCCTCATCCTCCAGACCATCCTAGGAAATTCTTCCACCAGGATGGGTCTGCGATAACATCTATGCTTCAGCCTATGGAAGAGAACATCGCTCCACACTTCCACACATGAAACAAGAAAAAAAATATTTTAGGAGATACAAGTATTTATTCTAATTGTTTCAGCACATCTGTCCTTTGCAGCTGTGTTAAAATAGCAATAGCATCAACCTCAACCTGCTTCCCAAATAGCCAAAGGGCAGCTGTGGTTAACAGCCTGTAGGAAAAGTCTCATGCCTTCAGTTCTCTCCCTTAATTGCTAGGAAATGGTCCTTGAGCATTAAAACATGTCTGATACTTCTATGTTTAAATCTCTATAGAGCTATCATGTGCAGAAAAAGAACAGAGCTGGGTACCCAGCCAGATAGCCCAAAAGCCTTTGTTAAGCTGTAGTTAAGGTTGCGCATATGTCAGATAAGTCAAGAGAAAAGGAACAGCAGAAAATCCTCTTAAGGCAAGAAATTGTTCACTAAAGCAAGATCTATTAAAATACAGAAATAGAGTTAAGATGTTCCAAACACTCCTCAACCACTGCCATCTCCACACCCAGGCAAAACATTTTATAAATGCTGTTGCACAGCACAGAAGTTCTAGTGCTCTGCAGAGCATGGGGGTCTGTTTCCATCTCTGCTGCGTCAGTTATGAGCCTTTAAGTGCTTAATGAACCTAGGTAAGAGTAGCAGGGCTAAAATATTTATAGATACAGGACTAAGCTGAATGCACATGAGCTATTAGAACAATACCAGAAGACATTATTTGCAGAAAGTCACTGCCCAAGTTCTCCCATATTCCAAGACAAAGCATAATATCTAGCAGCATCAGCACATTACTGGACAGTATGTGTATGTATTCAAATTCTTAATGGATTTATGCTTCTGATAAGACTTTATGAAGCCTTCTTCCTAAATACATCAAGGGATGCCCTTTTAACCTGGCTGTTTCTAATTAGGAGCGCCAAGGGAGTCCCTAGATGCTCTCGGAGCTCTAAGTTGTCCTTACACATGACTTTAGGACTAAGATTCAGCTCGGATGTTCTTGAAACTTTACCAACCTCGGTAGTCCCAGCACAACCCAGGAAACTGCAGCACTGGAGGAAGACTTTCCTTAAAAATATTTAAAGCAATATAGGAGAAAAGCATCCCCTAACATAAGCTGCTGCTTTGCTCAGGGCAAACTCTGACAGCAGAGGCCAGCCATAGCTAAAGGGAAAGGGATGGCTTTGTCACTTTTCAGGCACGAGTGACAACCCTTGTAATGAAGTAAAGATAAAAGCTGTCCCAGAACTTGTCTAGGAATCAGAGATGAGTCCAATCCCAAGTATTCAAGAGGCAAATCTCACATTTCCCCAAAGTCAGGAAAGTAGGTAGAAATATATTATTGATGAAGCCATGCTGAAACTGCAGCAGGTTATAAATGCAGGTGGTCTTATTTAAAACCTTTGTGAAGATAAGGGATAGGAGGAAGGAAACTGAGAAATGCTAGGTTTTATTGTGCCTGTGCTAGTCACCTGGGGACACAACCTTGCCTCTTCCGAGTCCACAAAGTTAATAGGAAACAAAGGCCCACAGCATCTTTGCCCTTCCCTGGTCTCTAAAACATCTCAGGGCAGCAAGGCTCTTCAGGACATGTCACCAAACACAGCGCTAGGCAGGATGCTGTAATTATTCGGCTTCTGTGAATTTTTAAATATGAAACCTGTGTGCATGTTATTACAGTACATCAGCTGGAAATCTGCCATCCACAAAGGCCAAGCACAGCTATGAGCTGAATTATGAGTGAGAGCAACTGAAAGGAACACCTCCCTGTCAGCTTCTTCACTTACTGCAGGCTTATGCAAATTGACCAAATAAAAGGCAGCAGTACTGACCCCAGTCACAGAATAAATCCATCTTCTACGAGTAAGGAGGGGGAGGCGAGCGAATGATCTGGACTAGGGAGGAGGTGTGCAGCTTGTAGAGAAGCATACACAGCACAGCATGTCCTGAGAAACCCTCCCCTGTCCACACCAAGCTTTTCTGATTCATTAAAACCTCCCAATCTGCATCATGTTTAACTTTTGTGAACTTCACTGCAAACAGTGGTGAGCGGGAACACCTCTCTGGGGAAAGGCACGGAGTCAGCAGAAAGGATAAAGCTTTTACAGCTCTACCAATGGACATTCCCTTCTCCAAGGAAGGAGCTGGGAGTGAAGAGACTCACAAAAGGGAAAGAAGAGAAGGGGAAAATGGAGGCATAATAATGACTATTTACCCTTCTAAGCCATCATCACTACCCACCGGACCACACTGCTGCTACCATGCTGTCCCGGTTCCCTGCTTGTCCACAAATGCAGAACCTTCTTTGAGATCTTCCCTTTCTCCCTGTGCACAGACTTGGGGAGTGAGAGATGACATTCATAAAGGCTCCAGGGAAGAAAAGTGGCAATTGTGATTTTGATGTCATTTGTGACATCTTTGCTACCTTCCAGCAGCTGCCAAGGTGCAACTTCTCCAGTAATTATTGGAGCCTGCCTTTTTGATTAGGCTATATTTAACAGCTTGTCAAGGACACACAGGCCTTGGGACGGGTGGTTTTGTGTGCTGCAGTACACAGCTGATTATGATTAATACACACCTACTAAATACATGAGCAATACAAGGACAAGTCAGGGGTCTTCTTTGGCTTCCTCTGTTCCATACCAGAAGAGTTGCCTCCTGCTTTAAGAAATAAACTTGTATTGCTCTTCTCACCTTTTTAAACAGTAGTGTAGCAGCTCTTCTCCTTCCTCCTACCTCTATCTTCCCTTTTGAAAATAAAGCTCTTAGCCAGTCTTATACAGGAGCTACAGGTTCTCCTCTGGCCTCTGATCTCAGCCAAATCACTGAATTAAAGATAAATATCCAGTTTGCAAAGCAGGTAGCCAAACCAGAGCGCTCCTCCATTCCCAAAGGGATTCCACGGAGTGACAGTTAGCACAGTATTTGTAGCCTGCTTTGTTGTTACCCACTGGCACATCCAGCCTCAATTAGACAAGTACAAGTCAGCACATTAGCTGCCACAGTGCTTCTTTTATTTTGGTTCTCTCCTATCTGCAATCACAGCGCAACACCGCAAATTTCTGGGTGCAAATTTATCCTGCAGCAGTCCCACCGGATTCTGTTAGTTTGGGCCTGCCCTAATTAGCCTGTGTGCAATCATCTTCGTTTCCACACCATCTAGAACAAGCAACAGAGGTCACTCAGCACTGGGCTTTGCTTTCCTGCATTTTAAGCAACAGATGATTAACTTCTTCGTTGCTGCATAATATTTGCTTTGCTTAATGCTTTAAAAGTGCGTTGCGAGTATTTCTACCAGAATCAGACTCTTACAGCACACTGCATGCAGGCACGTTACGTAAAATGAAACCCCTGTGTACACAGGCTGCTTCTCCATATAAAGATACAGGATTTTTGAAGAATAAAAAAAGTCCACATCCTACCGTACCCGAGTCTCCAAGGTTAACAATCCTCCAAGAGGCTCGGGCTCATATGCAACAAATCAGAACATTTTGGTAGGTGCCAATAAATTTTTACTCCCAGTCATCACAGACTCCCTCGATACTTGCCTTTTTTTTTTTTTTTTTTTTTTTTACATTAAATACTCATATCTGTAAACTGCTACTCAGTCTGGCCCTTATCACCGCAGAAGAAAAGGAAGCCTGGTATCTGCTGCCGGCTGGGCTTCGCACACCTCCTCTCTTGAAAGCCGAGCAAACTTTTCTTCACCTTATTTCTATGCAGCGGTGTCAAAGGGGCTTCTGCTCAGAATGACAAACCAGTCCACAAATCACTTGGGAATCTTCTACACTCAATTTGCTCCAGCTCTGCCTGGCAAACAAGAGACAGGAGGCACATATACATTACTACTGATTAGTCCGTGTCTCCAGTATCAGCAGCCATGCACACGGGCTGACCGTAACTTTAAATATTGATAACCAAACTCATATATCATAGGCCTGGGAGAGTGACAGTTTCAGTGCATAACAGCAAAGGCTTTCTACAATAATCAAATACTCAATAATTCATGAAAATATATCCCCCCAAATCAAATTGGAAGCTATTTTGTGCAATATATTATTTAAAATTCAATATTATAATGCACACAACTTCTGCTGCTACCACGGAGGACCATTTCAAAATGTGATTATGTGCGGACTCTATTTAAAAGTGACAATTTTGGTTTTCATTTGTTTAACAGCTTAAATGGAAGAGCTCAACTGGAACTAAGTCGTCTGACAATGAAACCAAAGCCGACATAAGCAACTTTGCAAACTTCATGACAACTAAAAAAAAACAACTCTGAATCTTCCTCATTGGTAACACAGATGAATTCCCCACTCACACCTTTACATTTTTTTCCAATGCTTAGTGAAAGGAAATATTCTGCAAAACTGTCTGACAAACACTTTCAGTTCTCCTAGTCTGTCACCCCGGGCTGGTCAAATAGCGAGGAAAAAAAAAAATAAATGTATTTACTTGCATTCCAGGGACTTTTGCATAGAAAACAACTTTGGCTTTGTATCTGTTTATTCCTGTTGGAAAACCCATTTGTGCGAGGGAAGGTTGTCTGGTGTAAAGTGCCAAGAGAAGAGGTTTTTGCCCTTGTAAACAGAACTCACTGGAGCATAAAATACAATCAAGATTTGTGACAAAATTCGTCCCAGGCAGACGTCGCTGCTCAGCGGCAGCGGGGAGCAGGGTGAAATGGCACCGGGTGATTGAGGGGACCAATCTCGCCCAGCGATGGCAGAGGGAAGCTCAGCAGCGAGGAGCCGGGGCAGCCGTGGCTGCAGAGACCTGACTCCCAGCGCGCGGACCAGCTTCGCAGGACAAAACTACTTTGTGAAGAGGAAAATCTCAGCCTGTTTATGAACTGTTCACAAGTCTGCAAGAGTTCGGTGTCAAACAGTTGCCAGCTCCTCAGTTTGAATGCCGGTCTTGCCTTGTATGCCTACTGCAGATTAAATTTATTTTGTTCTCACAAACACTGGTTTCTAATGAAAGCAAAATTGAGGGAACACTCAAATTATTAACCTGTAAGGAAAAACATTAAAAAGTGCTATCTTGAATTTTCCTGTCTTCTGCTTTTTACTGACTCCCTCCCACTCATTTGGCCACCTTCGATATTTGATATCCTTTTGCCTATTTTATCCCTTTTACTCTGCAGTCCCAAACCAGAACAAAGTCAAGCCTGAGTCCAAATTCTGCCTCCTTTCCACAGCTGAAAGGAGCTGTGCCTCCATCGGTGACAGAAAAGCAAACTTGGCAAGGTCCTTTCACTGCTGCTTGGGAAAAAGGCCTGAAGTCCTAGGGCAAAGCTGGTGCCCATGAGGACACAACCTGCTGTTCAGACGCTATGTCTTGGTTCAGGCTCTGCTCCCATCCCTCAATTTTGAAAAATTTCTAAGTTAATGTGTATCAGTATCTCAAATGAGGGCACTGCTCTCATGCACAGCACAGTAAGAGCCAAACTGCTGTCCTACAACCTGTCCTGCCAGACACTGCTTCCCTATAGTTAGCAGTTTCCTACACTCCACATGCCATTAGAAATCAAGAATTTAAAATGCTTTTGGCTCAGCCTTTTGTTTCTTTACGCACCCACCCTCTTCAGAGGTTCTCAGCCTTGTATCACAGACGCAGGCATCATGTTAATGCCCAGCAGCGAATGGAAAAGGCACAGAGGGGTCATAACACTCACTTAAAGGACTATTTTCAGAGCAGTTAAACACACTTACTATGTTAAGATGAAAGATTAAGAGGTGATACCACGACAGTGAATGAAGATTCATAATAGGAAAATATCAGGTATGAAAGAACTCCTTTGGCAGAGAAAAGCAAAACAGAAACGGTGACTTGAGCTTAAAACCTCAAATTGCCAACAAAAATAAGTCATTTTTAAAGATGTGAATCACCATTTGTTTAGGAATAAGAGATGAGATATTCAGTATTCTGATCTCCCTGTGGATGCTTTGACAGCAGCAGTGACTTAATAGGGGGAAGGCAGAGGGGAAAACACACTCTTGTAAAATGATATTACAAGTCTGAGTCATATTTTGGAGGTTAGAGTGGTTCACTTGAACGTGCAGGCAGTGTGGTTTTTTTAGGAATGAACCCCCAGATTGCCATGCTCTGACCAACAGCTGCCTCTGGGTTTGCCATGTGAACTACTAGCTGAATTCCCTGCCATCAAGCTTTCTAAATGATCCGAATTATGGCAACAAACCCATGCCTCAAGTGCCATAACCACGAGCATGTCTCACGCAACTGTCCATTGCAACAGGACTCTGCAAAGATACATGTGTGGTTAGAAACAGGAGAATGAGTGACTTTTCCGCAGAGTTCTTAAGACCTAGGAAATGGCAATAGATAAATATGGAAAGGAATTCATAATCTTGGTCTTTATAGCAAAGTCCACAAACCACAGATATAAAGAAAGGGCTGTAGATATGGCAGCACACTTGCAAGTCTCCTGTGCCAACCAAGCTGAAACGACTGGGAAGAGACAGTTGATTTGGGTACCAACATCACCCTAGATGACACTGTCAGTGCGGGCGAGTGAAGGGCTTTGCCTCTGAAGGGCTGGCCCCAAACCTGAAACGGGCTTCTCTTGGAGAAAACAGACTCTGCGAAGTCACCATGTGGGATGTTGAAATTCTTCAGCGTGTGATATGGCACTCCAGTATATATGCAGGCATTCACACATGGCTGCATCTCACTTTTAAATGTCTCTCAAGAGTTGTACATTAAACAGAAGAAGGATTTTTCCAGGAACTAACACAGTTGGCAGCCTTTTGTCTCTATTTTTTAAAGTAATTTATGAAAGAAGAAAAGTAGCAGAGTCAATTTACAAAAGGCTGCAGTCTGGACTTTGATAGATGAGCAGATCTACTAACAAAACCTCTCACTTTTCACTGAGCACTCCATCTTCTTATCTGTTAATCCTGGTGAGGAAACAATAAGGAAGGCAGGCAGCTGAACAGAGGAAAGACCTGGGTAATGTTTAAACCAGTGAATAATCAACCAAAAGATCAACCTCCCTGCTTTTTCCAGATCCAAGCAGGTAATCAGCTAAATATTCCCCCTTCCATTTTGCTCCCCTTTCAGGAGGGGCCAGGTAAGATGACAGTGATTCACACTACAACATGTTAAAAAAGTCCTATATAATTCCTTGAATAATGGCCTTATGGCTCTGAAGGAGTGGTCCCTCTTTGATGATCTAGGACATTGTACTGAGGAGTAATAACAGTTCCAGCAGCGGCATCAAGGAGATGATAGCAAATAACACCACTTTTCCCAGCTGGTTTATGTAGACCTGCTCTCAGGCAACATGTAGGTTTGCTTCTGAGGATGTTACTTGAGTAGAGTTATATCTGTGTTGAATCCTGACAAGAATATGTCAGCCATGAGCACACTGTAAACCAGAACTTCAAAGCATCAAAATTAGTTAGGGAAAATGCCCTTTCGCTTCCAGAAATATACTGCGGAAGCCTAGGCACTTCCACTGAAAATTTTGTGGAGTATTTCAGGTGAAGCCTGGGATAGGATAATGCCCATTGGTCCATGCGGAGAAGAACAGTCCTTTCAGTGCTACCTACTCACGTGCCACTCTGGAAGCGATGCCCACAGTCCCAGCTCCATCAGGACTTCTTGCCTTGCTGCATCCTCAGTGGAGCTCCCACCCACCACACAACTAGACACCCTCACACTGATCTCTCACACGACATTTTTAAACACACTTCTTATTTCTCTGCTAAGTTTAAATCCAAAAGTAACTTCCAAGCCTCAGCATTTTTTGTTCAGTGAATTTCTTGAGTTGTGACAAGTGCTATAGGAGGAAGCAACACTTCTGTGCTTCATCTGTTCCCGTCCCTCACATACAGCCTTCCTCTCCTAAACTGAAATTTGTAACCCATTAGTCTTTAATGCAGGAAAAAAACCAAATGGGTAGAGACTTGAAAGGAAACAGAAACCAAGTGAAAAAGAATAATTACATTCTCCTGATTTCAGGCAGGTTTACTGCAAGTTCTGCTGGAGTTCCTCACAAGCACTACTAGCACCAACAGACACATAACAAGCAAAACTATATATTTAATTGGAAAAAGAATCTGCTTGATAAGGGCCTCGTGTATTTCTGTAGCAAAACCGTGGGCATTTTCCTTGTCCAGTAAATCCATTATATCACCACACTAAGACAGAAGATTCTTATGCAAGACAGGGTGAAAGCAATTTTAAGAAAAAAGAGGAGTTCCTCAAGCAAAACATGCAATGCAAACTAGGATTAAAAGAAAGCAATCACTCAAGTATCAAATGAGCACAGTTCTGCTCTGCTGTCACTGTGACTCTGCTTCCTAAGCTCAGATCTGCAGATCTCATTCATTTTTTTTTCCCTAAAGTCCCAGCTCCTGGAGTCTCATGATGACACAAGAATCACCTGTCAAATCAAGCTTCACCCTCTCAGGGAGGAAAAGCTTGGAAAAAAAACCCCAAAATCATTACGGCTTAAAAACTAGGCTATAAAATCAAGGATTTTTGAGCCTGCCCTAAAAAATGTTGCCTCCCTCCTGCTCTGAATCATAGAGGCAAGTGAATGTCCAGGGCTGTTGCGCTACTGCATTACAGTGGCCAGACAGTCCCTGCTCCTTCCCCAAATCCTACCTGAGCTCTAGGATCTGCAGCGCAGCTTCCCCTCTTCCTTGCTCTGCACTGCATCATTACACCGAGCTCCCTGCATTCCCTCCCCCGTCTCTGCACAACTCCTCTGCACTGCAGCATTACCACAAACCAGCATTACCAGAGACCCCCTTTTTCCCCAGCTCTTTTCCCTGCTCTCCCCGGCTCCGCAGCCCTCGGGCAGAAGCATCGCAGCTCTGCCACCCAGCCCGGTGCTGCAGCGGCTCAGGAGCCTCCTCGGGCTCCCACCTCCCTGCTCAAGGGTTCAGCTTTTTTACTGCATCATCACGGAAATCCTTGGGCTCTGCCGCCTCCCTCCAGTGCTCTGTGGCACAGCCCAACTCTGGAGCACCAAGCCTCCCCTTTTCTTCTCTGCTCTTTCCATTCAACACCAGGCTGCAACACTGCTGAAGCATCCTACAGCTTTATTTTGACCATCTTTATACTCTTTCATCCATACCTGTGGTGTTACACGGACTCCCCTCCTACCCCAATATACCTCTCATCCTCAGCCAGACCCTGCTTTGCAGTCCCATAATAAGCTTTACCCCTCCCTGCACCACTTGAGCACAGCTTTATAATCTCTGTATTTGCGCAGAAGTCCACATTCGCTGCTCGGGGACAGTATCAGAGCACACTTGGCAAGTACAGATTGTTTAGAGAGTCATCCTGGATTTACTAAAGGGAGGTCATGCCTAACAAACTTGATTAATTTCTTTGAGGAGGTGACAATGACAAGGGACAGGGTGAAGAAGTAAAGCATAATTCAATTGGACTTCAAGAGCCTTTTGATACAGTACCACATAAAAGGCTAATTTATAAGGTTAATAGGTAAACTTCTTTTTTTTTAATTTGCCTGCAAAGAAAGCAGGAGGCAAAGAAAACAGTGGCTGATCACAGGAAGGGCAAAAGGAAATTATCACAGGAACTTTGGGTGTTTGTGCTCTCACATCACTGTCTTGCAGGCACTTTTCTTCCAGTACCTTCTAAGGAGCTGTACTTGAGTCACTGCAGAAGCTACTCATTTTGATGACCGAACAGGCTACGCATGGTGAAGGTTCAATGTTACATCCTTATTGTGCCTCTAAAGGACATCTAGCATAACAAATTTACAGTTGCACTTGATGGTGCTGAATACAGGTACCACTTGAGATGAACTGGTGGTGTTACAAGCACATGATGCCAGCCAGATATGCAGAGAATGTTAAACAGAAAGCCAAGAAGGAAGAAAAAGCAAGACCCAAAAGTCAGAATCCAGCCTTAGGTCTACCAAGGCAATCATACCTTTTTTGTTGTACCACAGGAGAGAGGTTGCTGCTGCCATCAGCTGTCTTGCTCCAAGTGCTATCAGAGGTTGATGACCACAACAGCAGAGCAGTTCCCCTGCCTTCACCTGCAGTCCATGTTCTTCTTGGACATTAAAAGATCATCTGAAAGATTAAAATTACCCTGCAGATTCAGAAACTGCCATAGAAGAGGGAGGTACTTCTCCCTTTTGACATGGTTTAGCTAGAGGTGGCTACAAGACCTCTGAAGGTCCCTCCATGGAGCCCCGCACCACCTTCCAGCTTCCTCACGAACCAGGGAACTACAGCCTGACCACTACTCTCTACTGCCAGCACAGTCAGTGTTTCCCTCTTTTTCCCAGAAAAAAGCACATCTGTTTTCAGTAAATGCTGTAAATTAGTTAATGTTTGTAAAGTGCTCTGATCATGTGAAGTGCTATATAATTACTACATATTATCAATATAATTTGGCTAGATTGTGCCACAGCCGCCTCCTCTCTTCATTACAGTTCTGAGAGAGTTTTCTTAAACACCGGCTCTTTGGGGCAGGGACCTTGCGTGCCATCCGTCTCACAACAATTTTGACCTTTCCTGAAGAGCCCCAGAAAATAAACAAACCATGGCACTGAAGCACATCTCTGGCATCACGCACCTACCCACATTTCTATCTGGAAGCAGACTGATCGATGCCTCCCAAGGAGGAGGAGCTGCTCTTTGGGATGTTATCACCTCCCAAAGGAAGGGTTTGCGCTCCACAACTTAATAACCCAAAGAACACATAACAGATATTAAAAGTATCCCAACTCTTAGGAAAAGTAACAGACTCTACTAGCAATGGGCTCAGAACAGAGACTAGTAAAGCCCCTAGTCTGGGATAACTGTTAACAGGAGTTACCTATTAAGGCACTAACAAACCTCTCTGCTTATCTTGATATTTCCCTTAGAGTGAACAAGAACAAACATTAACTGCTTTTTCCAACTGCCTGTTCCCAAGCATCTTCTTCCAGGGAATCCTAAAGCTTTATAGTATTAAAAAAGCAAAACCTGTACAAAATACTTTCTAGTTCCAGACTAAAAGCTGAGAGAAAAAAAATTCTTTAGCATAAGAGCAGTGAGCTTAATAACAGATAAACTAACTCTCCTTAAAAAGTACAGAAAGAACTTCAACACCACCTTAAAATTTATTGCTTGTAGAAAACAGAACACTAAAACAAATAAAAATTAAGAAACAGTAAAACAAAAGGCCCAGGTAAAAGATCCAACCACTCCCTACACCTCCAACACAAAGACTAGTGCTGCTCATCCCACCTGAATTTAAGGGGCTGATGACCAAAGAGCTACCTGCTGGGAAACCTGCTCCAAATAAAAGCAAGAACCAGCAGCACCTGCTTTCCTTAGTGGGACCAGGGCATGGCTGGTGCTGCGGGAGGCTGGCTCTCTGCAACTGGGCATGATTGAAATAGTTACAATCCTAAAGATAGCCGCTCTCCTCTGTAGGCAATTTATATAGGCTATTATTAGCATTTTCTAGTGGAACTCTCTATAGTTGTGCTCTGGGCAGATTATTATTTGAAAACTAGGTTGGTAATTCTTGCAGTTTAGCATATAAGTAATGTTTTATGGCCATACAACGCTAAAATTATATTAGCTGTTCTCTGTAGTCTTTTCGATAACGTTAATATGGTATGAGGCTAGTTTTAAAGTACACCAAGCTGTGTGGTTAGAGATGAAGCTCTGAGTACTTTAGTATACTGAGCTGTCATGAACCAGGAGGGGAAAAAATGAACTTTGTTTAAAAGTGTTTTCTACTTCTCATTCCTGCAACAAATAATCTAACTCGAGGGCAAAATTCCCCACAGATCTATCGAATCATTGAAGTAGAATGGGGAAAATATTTGGGCTGTGACAAGATGTATTTAAAACTGCTGAAGTGAGGAAAAAAAAATGTTACTAGAATATCAGATCTTCTTAAAAGTGAAAACTATCAGACTATGAAAAAGGTGTGATTGGAAGGCTGGAAGGCTTCTGGAATACATAAAATACTTTACAAAACACTAAAAATGGTTGCTAACGCTTCCTTCAGTCAGTGCTTCCTAGAAGCGTTATTGGAGAAAAATATTTTCAACAGGTTCTGTATTTATGTGTAATAAGAAACTGTCCCGCATGAAGACTCTCCTGAAGAGAGGAGATAATCATTTACGGGGAAGCATACAAACACGGATCTAGCTCATCCAGTGTTGCCTGGGAAGCCTGTGTTAGGGATGAAATGTCTGAACTAAGCCACGAAAAATCATGGAGAAGCTTATTTCTAATCTATGGCTCATATGCTATGGATTTGTCTCTCCTAGAAGTTTTCTATTTCACAGGCTTTTACCTTTGAACTTTCAGTTCTGGGAGCCTTCTCTCCATGCTCTACTGGGGTGGATGGGATGCCTGGGCTTGCTCCTGCTGTTAAAATGGAGTAAATCAGACTCACAGCTGGTTCTTCTGGTTAAACCTGCAGCTAGTAACAGCCCAACATTAGAACATTCAGCAAATGTCAATAAAATATTGAAACAATTTCTCCAATAAGCATGAGACAGGCCAGTGTTTATGAAGCACCTCCTACACTAGGACCGGGGAGGTCTGTGACTCACTCTGGCATTACCACAGGTTCTTTTGGGGAACCTGCAGCTCTTCAGTTTCTGTCCGTATCCATTGAGTCAAAAGCGTAAACTGGAGGAGGGCTGGTGCTCTCAAATCTTCCAGAGACAGACTAGGACACTGAAATATTTTTGGCATGGGTGTGATTATAAAGCAATTGAGGGGAGAAAATGGGTATATAAAACAGTGGACCAGATCATCTGCAAGTGCAAATGGTTTTAGCTCTGCCAAAGTCAATGGAGCAATGTCAATTTACAGCTTCTGAGGCTCTTGCTTAGTCTGCAGACCTGGGCCAGAAATCAAGGCACTGGAGTTGAAACACCTGGATTGCGAATCCTGCAGGAATTTCATTGTAAGCTCTTGCCTGTCAGGGTTGAGATTGAAGAGAGGGTGTCTTTTTCACCAGGCTTTACATGGTTGGAGGGAGAAAAAGTAGGATTAAGGTTTTTTTTAAAAGCAGGAGTGGTGGGCAGAGGCAGGCCTGTCTGAGGGGGTCTACACCAACCCCCTTTCCTCCTCTATTGCATGTCGTCCAGCACTGGCTGTCAACTGCGGGTTAAGGGCCCTCCTCTGTCAAATATATTCCTTGCTTCTTATCTTGCAAAGTGAGAGGGATTGCTTTAAGAAAAAAGAAAACAAGAAGTTCCAGTACTTAAGATTATAAATATATCCTATTAGGGTTTCTTTTTCTTTCCTTCCAGACAAAAGCATTTCTGCTTCCAAGCTTGAGAGACCTCCTGACCCCGCTGATGTGGGTGGATGGCTCTGCATGTTCTGAATCATTTGCTTCCCTTTCAAGTGTTACTTTCTCCTTATTTCAATTACCCTTCCTTTATAATTACACGGGCCGCTCCAGTGAACGGGAGTGCTCTGGAGCTGACAGACCGTCTAACAACAGGGCATGCTGGAGGCAAAATCTACATCCTTATCTACCTTGGGCAGTAGGGAAGGTGTATGTTTAATAGCACGGGAGAAATTGTTTGAGGATGTTCAGACCCAAGCACTTTGTGGTGGGTTCACTGCCCAGGCTTGCACCCCGCTGGACTGTGCGTAATTGCTCTCCCTGTCCCTTGGAGAGTTATAAACCACGGGTACAAGGATCACCTCCCTTCATTCCTGCTGAGCAATCACCTCTGTGACAGCAGGAGTCAATGAAGCTTGATCTGATACCTATTTGAACTCCATGGGAGCCTTTTAAGTAAACCTGAAGGATTTGTTGTTCCCCCAAAAGGTGCAACCAGCACTGGTGTGGGTAGGGCAGGGTTAGGGTTAGAGTTAGAGTTAGTGGCTGCCGGTGGCTTACGGATGAACCACATTGTGACATCTGGGCCAGGGATAAATCTGCATAAAACCCAGGGTTTTGTTATATGCGATTCCTCAAGAAAAACTTGATGCTTCCATACTGATTTTCATCTTATTTGCAACCAAAATGGAAGGGTTGGTTTTGTATTAGGAATCTTGCAAAGTGGTACATTTCTGCAAAAGATTAGGCTGTGTTTAAGAGACAGGGGCTTAACTTCTGTGTTGCAAGTCAAGCTTCCAGTGAAGCTCTGCCCTGTCTATTTTAAGAAAATGCTTTATTAGATAGTTTCCCAAAAGTTAATATTATTTCTGAGACTTCTTCCTGATTTCCATCCCTGTAAAAGCCAGTTTCTTTGAATATCCCATCCAAACAGTGTGCTAATAATGTGATGCTTGTTATTAGCATGTAGGGCTATTGGAAAAGTATCTATTCAAAAGGTTGCAAAACCTATCCCAAAATAAAGGCAGAAAACTACTGCAGCAGGTACAGAAAAGGCACACCCAGTGAGGGTCTGCAGCTGACTGGTGTTTATTATGGAGGAAGGGATTTTTTAGCCAATTAATTACACATTTCAAATTTAATCTTAAATTGAAATTCTAGGAGCCTGTGTGTGGGAACAGCCTGGGGAGAGGGTGTCAAAAGCTTTCTTTAGCAGCAGTTAAGTTCCTGCTGTGAGTCATGAAGAAGCAGCCATAATTGCTGCCATTGTTTTGCGTGCTCTGGTACAGCTACCTGTCGGTTATTCATGAACACAACATTATCACTTATATTATTTTGGCTCTGTATGACAGAGGTTAGGTTGCTGGGGTTGAGTGGCTGAGCAGTACCACGGTACCAGAGAATAAGAACATATGACTTTTTTTTTTCCCTTGATTCATCTAGGAATTAAAGGTGTAACAGATAACTTGTGAGACTTCGGATCCCACCACAAAGTGATTTTTTTACCACCGGCGAGCACAACTTTCCACTCCATGTGCCTTTCCCTTCCTTCTGCTTGCTCTGTGCTCAGCCAACAGGTAAAAGGAGAGACTTGCTCTCCTTGAAGACCCAAGGCTACTGCTTTGTTCCTGGGGGCAAGGAAGTCAGAAGGCGGCAGTTTTTTCCTTTGCATTCAGTGGGAATGAGAAAGACATTAGTGTATATGAGCACGTCCCCGCTATTACAAAGTGGCTAAGTCTAGCCGGCAATCAGTGCTTTTAGCTGAAGTTACTGTTGTCCCAAATCTGGGTTCTTTACCCAGTGTGCAAAAAACAATCAATATATGGAGTCAAGATATTTGTTCTGTTCCAGTCTGGTGCAGAAAAGGGTGCTAGGTGATAATTCGCAAAGCTAGGACACCTGTTGGGAAACACCAAGGGTCTCTCATACAAGAAGGTTAATGAAGGAAAATCACATCAAAATAGCTGATGGGTCACTTGTAATTATAGAACAAAAGCTCATTTGCGCATGTCCCAACTTCTGTCTGGCTCGTTATACTAAGGTGGTCCTACATTCACATATAAAATCTCCTCCTAGAGGTGTGATTTTTAGTATTAAAGTTATCTAAGGTAACCAGAGGCTATACCTTCATCCAACCAGCTACCACGAGGCTACTGCTTAACTTTCTATTCTGTTGGGGCTCCACTTGGAGCAATCACTAACTTCAAGATTGGATTATTTACATTTACAGGCTTTTTATTTTAGTGACTTTATTTCCATTGCTACGGTTGCAGAGCAGGCCATCACATCATGGTTGCTCAATTTTGTGGATTTTTAACTCTTTTTGACATGATTGTGAGGTACAACCTTGCTGCAGTGGTTATGGTGACCCCCACCTCCTTTCACTCACCCAAAGTCCAGTAGGTCCAGAAGCTGCCGGTGCTGCTCACCGCACACAAAGATTTCCTGCTGAAATCCCTCTTTGCAGCCTAGGCTTGTTGTAGGAAGAGACCAGAAGAGGAAGGGAGAGAAAGGAGCCGGGCAGCTGAGGAGAAAAACACAAGAGTGGCCAGATAACAAATTTGTTTTTTAGAAACGTGAACATTTCTAAGTAAAACAAGGAATGGTGAGGAAGACTGTCCCACTCTGGAGTGGGTGAGACTCTTTTTTATTTGACTTTTATTGGAGCTGCCTTAAGGGTAAGAGATTGCTATCTTAGGTATCTGTACTCAGCAAAACAAGGGAGCAAGGAGAGCTACAGCTTCCCCACCCCCACGGTAAATAACACAATGTGCTGTCTTTGATGGGACACAACCAAGTATTTTTTTCCTAGGGACTGTTTTGTATTTTTATTCGTATTTTTATTTTTGGATGCAGCAACAGAGGCAAGGGAGTGCTTAAAATTTCCTTTGACCTTTCAAAGTGTTCCTGGGAGCCAAAGGTGTTCACAGGAATGAAACATTAAATTACAACCTAGATGTCACGGTTCAGACCTCTAAAAGGACCTGGCAGCTGCAGGAAGCAATGGCAAATAATACCCAGGCCTCTCGAAAATGGATCTCAAGACCTTTCTGAAAGCTAAAATACTCCTTTTAATTCAATATAGACAGATTAGATCCAAGCAAGTCCACCACCTTGTGCAAATCTGGAAGTAAAAGGAAGACTGATTTGTCTTAAAATGCCTCCTTCTTTCTCAATCATCTTTCAAACCTGAAAGTTTGTATATTGATAGTGTCATACCTGCAACGGAATCAAATGATATATCGGATGAGGGAAAATAAACTAGGATATCCATTATTCAAGGAAACTTCAAGTCATGGGAGGAGTGAAATCTCACGCAGCACAGGCTCTGTAAGTAATGGTGTTTAGTTCTCTATTGATGCGATGGGAAGGGAAAGCGACTTCCAGGATTTTCTGAGAACAGAGGACCACTTCTCATTTGAGACAGAGGGTGGGTAGGAGAAGGCTGTTGCCTTGTGAAAGGGTCAGTGGTCTGAGGTCTGCAAAATTTTGGCTCCCTTAAGGGATTTCAAACAAAACCCAGCTCCTCGGCTCGCTTGCTGAGTGACTAGGACGAAGGCTTACCAGCGTACTGTATTTCTGCCGTACAGAAACTGCTTCTATCAAACAATATTTCTTCTCTTATCACCTGTGTCCAAGCAGAGTGTTGGTATTACAAGCACAAAATAATGAAACAATTTAGAGTTGTCTCTATATCTTAGTTTCTAGTAAAGATTCTGCTGCCAAATGCTTTTTTTCTCAGAGCAGTCATACTCTGCCCTGAGCTCGGTCCCACGCTGAGGGGTTTCCAGCTACGCCTGACCCTGGGAAACAGAAAATGGGCTACAAGAAAAACGTAGTTGCTCTTTCTGGGCCTTCACTGATTCCTGCTGCTCAGTTCTGTCCTTCCATGCCTTTTCAGCCTCATTCTTTACCTTTCTCTGGCTTTTTGCAGTTGTCATTCTTCAGAATGCAAGATACGATTGAACTAAAACCTTGAGCTAACAGTGGAGTGCCAGACTAGCATACATTTTTCTCCCAATTAGAATGGATGAAAAGCTCAGTGAGAATATTTGTTGAGTCTGTATTGCTTGTATTTACACCGTGAAATCTCTGTGCAGGTCTTCACCCCACGAATTGCCTTGGCTTTGGCTCACCTTTGCTCAAACATCAGAAGCTCATGAAATGCAAAGTCAGAGAGCTTTGAATGCTAAACCACATGGAATATTTGTTCCTCAACTGGACAAAACTTTTTTTTTTTTTTTTATAATCAGGGTTCAGATGTAAGTGTTTGCTAGATTATATTCTCTCTGCTGTGCACACCATGTTCTCTGCTCCTAGGGCCTGGGGGATCAGACAGCTTGCGGGCTGGACAACTCACGGAAAGCTGCCTAAACCAAATCAGAATTAAGAAGAAACAAATTGCTTTACCAACATCTTCTGAACTTATTCTGTAGTGCAGCATTACCAACAAAAGCAAAATAGAAATAGAAGACAGATGAAGAATGTTTTCATCAAAACAAAATTGTATTCCTCTCTGGAAATAAGAACTTCCCCCATGTGTGCACACACCTGCAGCTATTTGTAGATCATCTGCTGTGTGTGTGCTGGAGGCATCTACTCACTCCTTTGCCTTCCTGCCCCGGGGCTGGGACTTCCAGTGCAATAGGAACTAGTGGGCACCAAATTTACCTCTTCCCTGGCAAGTGTGCAGTGCACCTGTAACGCATTCTCATGCAGGCTCTGAGATACAGAAAAATAATACAATAAGAATAACCCTGAGAGCTGCCAAAAGATATTTTTTCATTTTGGAAGGCTTTGCCCCAGCAAATCAGTTCACCATGTACCAAAGATAATTAGGGCATCTTATTTAAAACTTATGATCTAATTAGTGGCTTTAATGGTAGTTAATTACACAGAGAGCAACAAAGCAGTTATATTTCCTACCAGGCTTCTTCTAAGTCAAGGTGCAGGTACTTATCTAGGGCCATAAAGGAGAGTGGCTACCACACTTAACATCTAATTACACAAAATTGTCCACAGTAATTATGAGCAATGTGATTTTATTTATCTGGCTTAATTACTGGGGCTACGCACAGTCTCTGACCTGGCACGGTGACAGGGAGGACAGAGGGAAGACGACGTGTGAACACCTTGGTGGAACCACAGGCTCCTCATCCCCAGCACAAAGAGCCTGGTCGCCAACCAGCAGAGCCCCTGAGGACTCGGGTACCCTCTGATCCCAGAGACTCACAGGAGCCATGTGTGCACATGGTATAGACCAAGTGCATTTAGAAAGCTCCACGAGATACCTGAGACGGATGCCTTGTACCATAAAGAACCCGCTGTTAACCATAGGTACAAAAGGGAGAGTTCACCTTTTTGTTCAGCAGAAGGGACACACTATCCCCACCATCAACATCTCAAATCTTTCCCAGCCACTGATGAAACTTTGTAGAAACTTTCAGGGTATCTCCAAAAAGTCCGTGCCTTGCAAGTGACCACTTTTCACTCTGAGGGAGCTATAACAAGTTTTTCTCTGACTCTAGATTCTTCTTGCTGATCTCCTTAACTTTTAACATCTGTACGCGTGGACATAAACCCAGGTGCAACTTAAACCTCGTGACTGTCTTGAGAGAAATCTGCTCTATATTCAGATCAACCTCCGTTATTTGCAAATCCCAACAGGATGAATAACCATAGCGTGTTAGTCCTTGAATCATTAAAAATAATAATAGGTCATGAGGAGTATGAGTGAAATGTGGTTCTTTTGATTTGTCCTTTTATGCCATTGGGCCAGGTGAACGTGTTAGAGAAAGATGTATTAGTGCTGTCATCAGAAGAGACCACAGTCCATCCAGCCTGTTACGCTTCTTGTGATAATAAAAATAATGAGTGCTTAAGCAGGAGTATAAGCATGAGAGATTCTTCAGTTTATATTAGCATCTTCTGTTGTTGCCCAGTCTCTATCATCTCATTAATTAACTATCCTCTGACGAGAGGGGCACATTTCAGCTGTAAAGTTTAAAGAGATATATCGTTTACATGCCAGAGAAATAGCTGGCCTTATGCCCACAGCCTTTTAAAGACAGAATTTTCAAATATTTCCACTTTATAAAGTTGTAAGCAGCATGTATAAGCTCTGCTTCCCAACTCACACCCCCGCGACACTTCCACGTTACAGCAAAACACTTGTTTAGTGGCTGTCATGGTTCGGCCTCAGACAGCACCAAAGAACCCCATGCCGCTCTCTCAGGTTTCCGATATCCCAGGTGTTTCCCATTCCAGTTCGCTGCCCAGAGATGATAAACAGCATCGCAAGGAGGACATAAACCACATGGGAATTTATATCACACAGCCACGAGAACAAACCCAGCAACGTGGTGACCAGCGACTATCCACCTAATGCTATAAACACACACAACGGAATCCCGGAGGTTTTCAGAGTTGGAAGGGACCTCCAGAGATGATCCAGTCCAACTCCCCTGTAAAGCAGGGCTGCCCAGAGCACATCACTCAGGGCTGCATCCAGGTGGGTCTTGAAAAGTCTCCAGAGAAGGGACCCCACACCCTCCCTGGGCAGCCTGTTCCAGGGCTCTGTCACCCTCACCGTAAAGAAGTTTTTCCTCATATTTGATCAGAACTTCCTATGTTCCAGCTTGTGCCCGTTACCCCTCGTCCTGTTACCGGGAACCACCGAAAAGAGTCTGGCTCCGTCCTCCTCAAACCCACCCTTTAGACACTTGTAAACGTTAATAAGGTCTCCCCTCGGCCTTCTCTCCTCCAGGCTAAAGAGTCCCAGCTCTCTCAGCCTTTCCTCATGAGGGAGATGCTCCAATCCCCCAATCAACGAATCCGTTTCCACAAGCTCCGGCTGGACTCTCCCGTTCCCTCAACCCTCCCAGCCCCACGTCGGGCGCCAAAAAAGGGCCGTCGCGGTTTGGCCTCAGCCGGCACCAAGGAACCGCGTGCTGCTCCCCCGGGCTTCCCAGTACGGGAAGAATCGGCCGAAAAAAAGGGCAAAACTCGCGGGTTGAGACAAAGGCAGTTGAACAGAACAAGAAAACAACGACAGAGGAATAAACAAACCCGGCTCCGGAACCGCCGCTCACCCACCGGACCCGGGACACCCCCGCCCGCTCCAAGCGGCGACTTCCTGCCCCCGCCCCCGGCAGCTCCGGGCGGGAAACGGCTCCCGCGGGATGGGATCCCGGTGTCCCTGCCGGAGCCTGGGCGGGGTTAACCCTGTCCCCGCCGGACACAGGACAGCGGCTCGCTAAGATTTTGAATTAGTAGTAAATGCATTCTGACCTTATTTTTCTCCTGATAATTGCTCTATTTATAGAGAAGTCACTGATTGTCATGCTAATTTCTTCCACTCGAGGATTAGACGCGCTCCATCAGAAACAATCTGAGGTATATCCCGTTTAAAAAGAAAAAAAAAAAGACAAAAAAGGAAGCTCTCTCCTTTAAGAGTAGATTTGCTCTGGTTCCCTTTTTTTAATGAAAGCTAGAAAAAAAAATTCTCTGGTGAAAAAAACAATGATAACTTTTACTGGCAAGTTAGGTCATCCTCCTTCTTTAGATATCAGTTCGATGTATTTTTATGCCTTTGTTTCCTAGAAAATATTTGACCATCAGCTTAGAGTAGAATGGCCTATCATAATAAGATCACAGAATGGTTCGGGTTGGAAGGGACCGTGAAGATCACCCAGTGCCACCCCCTGCCCTGGGCAGGGACACCTCCCACCAGCCCAGGTTGCTCCAAGCCCCGTCCAACCTGGCCTTGAACCCCTCCAGGGATGGGGCAGCCACAGCTTCTCTGGGCAACCTGGGCCAGGGGCTCACCACCCCCAAAATGAAAAATTTCTTCCTAATATCTCATCTAAATCTCCCCTCTTTCAGTTTAAAACTGTTACCCCTCATCCTAATGCTACACTGCCTCATAAAGTGTCCCTCCCCATCTTTCCTGTAGGCCCTGTAGATGTTTCATAGTCTTCACATAACCTATCAAAATATCTACGGCCAGATTAAAAAAAAAAAGTCTGATTTCTCAGTATTAAGGGACAGGGTTCAGATCTGGGCAAGGGCAAGACTTTTTTTCTTTTTTTTTTTAAGCAATCCAACCACCACTGCTACTTTATTTTCCTTTCTCCACCCCTGAGCTCATATGGACGCAATCATTTTGAGATGCCTGAGCAAGGAGTTCTCGTAGCGTCTGACCTCGCTCAGCACACGGAGCACATCTGCGTTCTCCTTTCCTCTTTTAATCACACAGCACCACGAGTGCACCCTGCACTCGGGGCACCTTTGCCCCTGCCATAGTGAATCATGGCACGGGTTGGTGGCTGCTGGCTGGGAGGTCTCCCTCTGTCAGTGACAGCCTGGTGGCCACAGCTCCTAGTTCCTATTGACACAGCAGCTGGGCTAGTTGTAAATCTGGGAGGTTTTACTCCGAGAACGATCGACTGGCCCGCAGTCTGAAGAGTGATGGAGGGACCTTGATCTCACCATGGCTGGTCACCACCGCCTGCATGGCTGGGAGGTTGCTCAGGCTTGAGTCACTGCAGGTTTTATGGTTCAGTACCACAAAGCAATTAACGGCAAGTGAGTGAGCGTTCCCAACCTTTGCTAAAAATCGCGGCTGTTTATCAATGTGTCAGGCTGTTGGCAGATTCAAGAAATCTAAATTTAACAGGTGACTGGTTCCTCCATGCCTGGCTGCAGCCAATGGATCTTCAGGATGTGGTGTCCCAACTGGGCAGCCGGAGCAAACTGGGGAGGAGAAGTGAATGAATGGGGCCAGCTCCAGAGTTCAGTGCCGGGTAGGCTTTTTTACACCACAGCTGCTTAATGACTTTTTCAATTGATTTCAGCAGTGCCGCTTTTCGATTACTGATTCCATCCCAGCCATTGGGCAGAAAAATGGACTTAGGAACATAATAGGAAGGAAGTGGGGGGGGAAGTACTCAAAACCTCAACACCTACCATAACACAGAGACATTTGTCCAGATGTTTTATGCTGAATTGGAAAAAAAGAGAGAGAGAAATGGCAATTTCTCCCATCGCTCAGCCCATGGCGTGGAGGCGAGTGCGCATGTACTTCCTTGCTTTCAAGCCCCAGTTCATCCATGCTCGTTGACCTGCTCCTTGGTTTGGAACCAGCTGCAGAAAGCAGCTGTCATCCTCTGTTACTCTGCCAGCCCTATTCTTAAGGCAGCCATCAAAGTCTGGCACTGACTGAAGGCAATTCAATTAGCTGTGACGGTCAAACAGAAACCGAGGGTCAATTGAAATCTCTTTTTTCCCTCTCCTCCTTCCCTGCCCTTGCTCTCTCTATTTTCATCTTGAATCCCGGAAACACAGGAGTTCCCCCCCAGTCTTGGGAAGTTTTTGCTGGGTCAGGATGGGAGAAGGATGGTGCCTACACAGGAGAAGCTTACCACAGCGAGGAAAAAAGGACAAAAGCAGGGAACACACACCAGGGGAAGGAGTGTGTCTTTCCTCAGTCCTGCTCGGCTTTTGTGCTGCCTCCTTAAGATGCAGCGAGCTTGGGAAGTGGCGCCTTGTTGGACGGCTTGGATGTGCTTTGGCTAAATCAGATAGTAATAATGAAATCTCCCTTAGCTTTACTGCTGCCATCTGCTCTGTGCCAACCGCAGTGGCCATTTCAGGCTTTTATCAGACCTGTGGGCTTATTCCCAGCACGCCCAGAGGAAGGAGGGAAGGTGAGAGGAGGAGGAGAAGAGGGGGAGGAAGACGGGAAGGTAGAAAGCGGGAGCCGGGCCGTGGCGCCAGGCACAGCTGCTTTCACAGCCCCCTCTTTGCACCAGCCTCCGCAGCGCCTTGCTAGCGTGCAAATAGTTGTAAAAATAAAGGTCAAACAGATAATCTTGATAAATATTTAATAGTTACTGTTTTTACGTCTCCCTTATTGTTATAGATTGAATGTCTAACACTTGTGACATCTGACGCACGGCGAGCTGGAAAGGAGCACGTTACAGCCTCTCCTGGTGCGGGGGGAGCAGGCAGCAGGGCATGGAGGGGACAGTCTCCGTGGAGTCCGCTGCCACCAAGCCACCGGCTTGGCTGCCTCCATCAGCCCCACAGAGCCAGGCTGGTGTTTGCTCAGGAATAACTGCCTCCACCGGCAGCACAGACCCGTCTTTTTTGATGCAGTGAGGCCTCACATGGGGTTCAGTAAATCACAGTATCGGGACTCCGGGTTCCCTCATCCCTCTCCGAGTTAATTCTCATTAAGGACCGTCTGCACGCAGGTAAATTGGATGTGCCGTGACCGTGATTAGTGACTGTGGGGTCACTGTGAGCCTTCGTTCTCTAGAGGTGCAGGTAGTATTTGGCTCAGTGGGTTTATTACAGGACTGGAGACAGATTTCTGCCCCAGTGGGTTCTTGCTGGACTATTTCCAGGCTGAAGCAAGTCATAGGGAGATTAAATGAGACTTGTGGTGATAACATTGTTGACCTCACAGTCCTATCAACCAGCCAAATAGTTATGGCAGAGAAAATGCAAGCTGTGCTTTTAAGGGATTGCTTGGCAATTAAGCGAACTGTATGTTTCCTTGTAGTAGCTGGTAAGAAATCATCCATCTTTGCACAGCAGATGAATACTTAATATATTGTGGGAGTTTTTCAGTTGTCCATGCATTAATTCGTTGTGATCAACAGAAAATTCAGGGTGCCCTGAGAAAGAGGAACATGCTTTAGACACTTTCAACCCTGTAAGACCGCGCAGCACCAGGTCTCGATATCATTTTCACTTTATGGAGATCCTGTATGAAGCATTTCACTGGGCTTTGGAAATCGTCGGCGGTAATGGATCTCCGTATGGAAGAACTAATGACCCTAGATAACAAATGAATCAATGTGACAGAAGGAAGAGAATCCAGCTCCACACTCGTTGCTTTGCATGACCCGAGTATTGGTACAGCAGATGAGAAATGCCAAGGTAGTGGCCTGGCTATACATCACAACCACTGCTGCACTGGAGCGATCAGTCCTGCTTTGGACAGGATAGCCCAGGGATTTAGGTCCCCATCTCAGCAGCCTAAAGACCCTTCAGGGTGCCGGTTTTGTCCTGAGTAGAAACTGATCTTGGAACAAATAACTTTGCCGTATTCTTTCAGCTGGAACATGAGATTTTTTTCACTTTTTTTTCCTTTCAACCGGTGCCTCTAAAAATTCAGCTATACTCCGAGCTGTGCGTGCCTCCCTCCTCCCCCCTGCCCCAACCCAATCTTCGTCTCATTCACATAGCAAGGAACATGTCATTAACATTTGACAGTTACTCCTTTCCCTCTCCATTGCTGCATTCATGGGTGTTTTTTTTCTTTTGTTGAAGCTTTGCCGCCCTATTTTACGGGCGACACAATGTGGAAGTTGGCAGAAAACCAGGTTCAGACAGAATTCAGAACTGACTCTACGTATGAATTTAAGAGGTGCCAGCGCCGGGGTAGCATAGCATGCTCCCAAACAGCCTGGCACAAATAGGGTAAGCATCAATGGCAGTTGAGGACTCACTCAAATACTCTTTAAAGTCCTCAACAAAAAAAAAGAAAGACTGATGGTTCTGATTTCAATGGGAAATTGTCTCCTGTCAATATTTCAACAGGCTGCTAAGAAGACGTGCGCTAGTCCTGCAAACTCGCATTACTCCAGAAAGGCAACGTGCTCCCTGCTCAGCAGCCCTCCAACTAACACGCTATCAAGGCAGTAACCTCAGGGAGGTGCGAGGCAGACGCTGTAGCCATCAAAGTAGTGTAAAGCATTAAAACCTATAAGATCTAGAGCTTAAATATGAAATTATGACTAATATTGTATTTTGTGGAAGGGAAGGGGACAGGAACTCTTTGGGATTGGCCTATAAATGGGTATCAGCAATGTCTCTCATCAAAGCGTTGTTCACTGAACGCTTTAAGAGCTTAAGTCTGAATAGTATCTCCTAGATCAGCAAGTAAATCTCATTTTCCAGCCCGTTTGCAAACATCTCCCTGTATGCAGCTATGCAGCAGTCTCTCCTGAGAGGGTATCACCAGCCATTTCAGTTCTCAAATGCCATTTCTGCCCTGACCGGATGGCCAAAAATTTTACAATTAGAAGAAAGTCAATCAAATATTAAGGTATCCTTAAAGAGCAAGAAAGGGGGAAAGCCCTTTTGCCTGTGAACCTTTGCACAAATAGTCACTGGAGTGCTTGTGGTATATTTCTTTCATGGAATATTCTTGAAACAAAGGCAAAAACTATCACTCAATAAGTGTTCACAGAACAGCAGTAAAATAGGTCAGAAACGCAACTGGAACAAATGTGTTTGAATAAAAGAAAGCCAAGCAAACATTGCAGATACGAGAACTGTGCAAACACAGCAAATAACGTAAAGCTTCCCCTCAGGAGAAGAACAATACGCAAAAATCTCGATGCTTTGGTTCCTTTTGCGAAAGGACCCAATAAAGAATGAAAATGGTTGTGTCCTACTATTATACACCTTTTAAATCCTGAGGGAATCAGTTAATGTGTTTTTGTGTGCAGGCTGTAAGGGACATGTGAGAGTCAGTGGTGACATTTGACTTGTATGAGTTAGAGCAGCTTCATGGCAGCTCTTATTTGGGCTTTAGTAAGAATTTCACCAAAGAGCCGGGGATCGTTGAGGTGTAACTGTGTGATAGCTGGGGCTACGGTGTCACCATCCACTGAAAACCCAGAAAATCCCATGTACTAGTTCAAGGGAATGACTTCTAATAAGTGCCTTGCTTCTGTCCCCAGTGCTATTTCAGGCTGCGAAGGTCCCGTGGCAGGTAGGTCTCCCACAATGGTCAAAACAGCTTTATGTCCACAAAAATACGCCTGTTGACATCAGGTGAGCTCACAGCCTTTGAAGTTACGTGCTTTTGTGTCCTGTATTGAGGACCTAACAAAACTTCCCTTGTCCGGGCATTCAGGATTGCTTCTTTTGCTCCGAGGGAGGCATCATCTGCCCTTCCCATACCATGTCCTCACTGCTGGTCCTACTCAAGAGTTTTGAAGGCTAAACCATCACGCTGATCTGTGTATGCACCTTGTAATTCTACATCGCCTGAAGATTAAAAAAACCCCATCCAAACTCTGTATTTCTTTCTCCTTTTGTCCCCGTGGCTTCCTCCAGCAGATGCCACCGTGCAGCGGCCGCTTGCCCTGCCTGGGAGGAGGAGAGCGGACGAGGGGCTCACACTGAATCCCTGTCTGCGACTCCCTCCGAGCTTGCTGGCTTTCACTTATTGAATTAGGATAAATTAGAACTTTCATAAAGGGTGATATAAATCATTATCTCAAGTTAGCAGATGCGGGCTCACCAGGGTAGAGCTCAGTTAATAACTCCTTCGGATTAGGGCTGATTGGTACAATTTGAAACTTGTTTCTCTCAGCTTGATCAGTCTAGTTGTAACTGTGGCAATTATCCCATTTCACTTTCAATAGCTCAGCACAGAGGAACTGCTGCCTCCAATCCATTCCTCTTTAATGAATCCAGTGTGATACGTTCGCTCCTGTGGACAAATATACCCTGTCTCCCCCCTACTTCAAAATAAGCGTTAAAAAAAATAAATCCTGTGTCCAAATGACACGTAGGAATGTGTCTTTCAGGGAGTGAGATGCTAAGCGTCCGTGTAAACATCATTTAGGTATTTGGATGCTAAAAAGCCTCTCTTCATTCTTACAGCATCATTTGCACTTTTTGGCAGTCTTCCTGCCTGGGAAATTAGATGAAAAAACAGGGTTTTGTCCAAGCATTGAAGCTGCTTGAATGGATTCTGATGAATGTGTTACATGCTGAATTTGTGGGGTTTTGTTAAATAACTTATCTGGTGATTTTTTTTCTCTTTTTCTCCAGGAGTCATTAATAAATGATTTAATGAGTGAACACAGAATTCTCAGAATAATGTGTTTGACAAGTATTTTCTTCCACTCCTCTATTTGACTCCAACAACGCGCCTGTGTCTCGATTTAACAGACCCTTGAAGAATACAGTTACCTTTGACAATAGTTTTAAATTCATCTCTTTTTAGAAAGACACTTGAACGAGTGTTTGCGTGAAGCCCATGTTTAGATCTTCCCTCAGATATTTCGCTGGACCACGGGCTTTAGCAGTAAGGTTAACGTCGTGCTTAAATCGCTGTGGTCGTGGTTTTCTTGCAGTTACCAGCTCTGCTGTTGACTCTGCGACCTTTCCACTAGCACGTATATACGAGAAGCACAAGTTGCATGTGATTTCCATGCTTCCTGTGATCAAGAGCAGCACAGGCGTCTTTGAACCATCCCCAGCCTACCTCAGCTCTCAAGCTATAAAATGGGTGTTCTCTTTCCTTCCAACCATTGTCTTGTCCTTCTGGTTGTAAATTCTTTAAGCCAAGACTGTTGTTCATACGGCACCTCGTACCGTGTTTTATGAAGCCAATAAAATGTTAGAGATTACAATACGTGGACTGATTTGTCTCCCATTTACAGCACCAAAGCTGCACATCTAAAGGAATGTTGCCGATGCCCACGGAAACGTGCCAGTGAAAGCAACAGCACGATCCCACCCAAGCTTTGATTTCTAACAGTGGGAATACGAGAGCTTTCCCATTTTGAGTTCAGATCCAATGCACATCTGTTCCTGCAAATCGTTTGAGGGCCTAGCGTAAATAAATGATGGTGTCCCAAAGTTTCGGAGGAGCAGCCACTCCCTTCTGCCCGCTCTTGCCAGCTGCCTCCCGCTCGGCTCTCAGTGCTCAGCCTCTTGCAGGAGCTTGGACAGCTCTGAATCCTGCTGCTTGCAATATGCTTCTTACAAAAATAATAGTAGTAATTAATGCTCTTAGTTTTAGTGCTGCCATCTGCCTTGATGCCAGCCACGATGGCTATTTTCCTCTGTGTTCCCCAAAGCGGGAAGGAGGAGGAAAGAAAGGACCGAGGCAGCTGCCTGTGCCTTTCCCCAGCACCTCCGCTTTGGCTGGCAGGGATTTGTCTGCCTCGGGGGCTGCCGGATCCGGCAGAGGCAGCGAGAGACACTGAGCTTCCTCAGAGCTGAAGGTAAGAGAGCTTGAAAAGAGACACTTGTGGAAGAAAACACTCACACAGAGGTATAACTTCTCCTGAAGGGTATGGGTGTACAACTAAATAGCCCAACATTTATAGGAGAGGGTTTTTTAAGAGAGGGAGGTCTATAGCATAATTTTGGGGGCGTCTACCTACCTATAGATCACACAAGATAATGATGAGGAAGGGAGGGCTGTTGGAAGTTTGCATTAGCTCAGCTACTGGGATGGAATGGTGTGAGGTGAGTACAAGGAGTCCCTTTCTCCTCTTTATCTCTGAAAAGCCATTGTCTTGCCTGGGCCATGCAGATGAACAAGCAAGTTGGGGAATTGAACAAAAGGAAGTGGCAGAGTGTTTAACAAATGGACTCACAAAAGGCATCTGTCACAATGCATCACTTTCTGTTCCTCCGAGGAGGCTCCCGCCAGGGCCTTTCCCTTTGTCTTGCCTCCTTCCCCTAATTACAGAATTTACTTACCCTCCCACTGGAGAACAAAAGGGCCACTTCAGGTTTGCAGCAAAGGAAGCGTTTATAGAGGAAAAAACACTCACCTGCATGCAGACAGTAACTGCAGCAGTAAAAGTAATCCTTACCCATGGTAGCAAGGTTTGGGGGATGGAGATGGGAAAACAGTGTAGAAGGCAGCCAGGACCCCCTTAGTTCTCAAGATGGGGAACTTTTAAAGGCTGTACATACCTCTTCTCCCTGATCCTTGCTTAGCAAGCTGGCGGGGCCTTTTTTCTTCTCTCAGAGGAGAAGAGCTATCACACGTCAGCCAGCCACATCTGTCCTTCACAGTGAGTGACACTTCAGAAGGCAACCTGTTGGTCCTTGTCCTATCTGCCATGAGTGTGCTCTGAGAGGCTTATTTTGACTAAAGCAAGGAGAAAACAGTTGTTTGAGGGTTAGGGAAAAAATATGAAGAACTGCAGCAGCCTGGATTTTGATATGGCTGGCCTAGAAGGAATTTTTTGGTAACGCAAAATCTGCACTGCTCCCCCAGGCTCTCAACCCTCCACAACCCGAGGTACCACATAGCCGAGCTCAGTCTTAGACCTGTTCCCTCCACGGACCAGAAGCTTTAGCTCTTATGCGCTACTGGTAATGATGTGACAAATTGCAGGGGTTTGAGCCGTTTGCGTACACGGGGCTTATATTCCTGGCTTACCTCCTTCCTTGGATATAACCCCGGTGTCTTAAAAATGGGGATACGTCTCCAGTTCCCTTCTTCCTCCCCCTCCCTAAATGGTACTGAAGGGATTTAAGGTGAGAGTTTCAGCCCAAAGCGATTTGATGCATCCCAGCAGCCATCTCCAGCCAGGCTCTGGGGTGAGTTACTGGGAGGACCTAATAGATCTGTAGCTCTTTCATCAATCTTCTTTAGTATATGCTTGGCTTACACAGGCAAGTACATTCGCCAGTTGTATTAAAACTCAACCACGACCTGTGAGCCTAATCTGAGCAGCTCTGGTATAAATTCAGATAACCATCTTAGCAAGACATGAGGTCCCTGCTAAAGCTGCTCCCTTTTGCACAACTAGCTAAGCACTTCCCTGACATCCAAATATTTGAGATTGGCAAGAGTTTTCCTCTTTTTTTTTTTTCTGGAATATATACATGTTTTCAAGGTGACACAGTAATGTTCATGGTCCACCAGCCCTGCAGACGGTAGTTCATGTCTTGTTTTGGGGTTTTTTTTGGGTTGCTTTCGTGCGTTTTGCAAGGGTGCCTCTGCCAGAAGTAGAGCAGATGGTTCTGTCTCAAAGGGGGTTCGAGCCTAACACTGTGGACAGGCTGTGGCTGTGGAGAACACAACGAGTATTCGTGTGAGAAGAGATCCCAGAAGGTCAATATTGACTATTCATTATTTACTTAAAATATTTGCTGTGCAATTTGGGACTGAGACAAATTCCCATGACAGAGGTGACCAGCCACGCTATTTGACTAAAAAACGTGATGTTATCATAAACAAGGACTGAGCCAGTTTCAGAAAAGCAGAGGAGAGAAAATTATTCATCCACTTCTTTGCCAGAGTTCAAAAAAAAAAAAAAAAAAAAAAGTGTCTGTATAAAAATCTGGATCAGATAATAAATTTCTGCTTTTTAATCAAAAAAGGAAGAAAAGTTGCAAGAAATGTCAATTGTGATCAATACTTCAACCAAGAGGAATGACACTGTCATGAGAGTTGCATGGAATTGAGCAGCCATCACCTGGCATTTGCCATCAGAGCTTGGCAGCTACCCAGATAGGTGACTACTCATCTTTAAAGCTGGGAAAGATGTTTCCATTTCAGAGTTTTTTCTTTTTTTTTTTTTTTTTTTACTTTGAAAAAATAAATCATCTACGTCAAACTTTGCTGTGAAACAAAATTCCAGACAAAAATTAAACACACACACACTCCCCGCAACTCATTGAAAAGAAAAAAAAATAAAGGAAAAAATAAAGCTGCTCCATCTCAACTTGGCATTAGTAACTTTTAATTTGTGGATACTATTATAGTGTTTTTTTACAAGCTGCTGTCTATAATGCAGAAGAACATGACTTTCTTGTTTAAATCAACGTGCTCTGGTAAGCGTGGTGTCATCCAGGCGCAGTACAACTCAGAGCCGGCAGCCAGGAGACCCAAATCTTCTCATGACATAACTGACAGGGAGCAAAGAGATAAGGCATGCAAAAGTACACAAGTATTGTGGTAGGGCAGTCACGAAGGAAACATGTCAAGGAGCAGCATCTTCAAGAATGCAGTGAGCTTGTGCAGAAAGCACTTATTTTTTGAGGGTAAAGGATCTCTTAGAAGAAGCATAAGGACATGAGGACACCTCCAGGGTCAGACAGGGTCATTGTGGATCTCAGAACTTCACAAGCTGCAGGTTGTAGGAGCATGAGAACAACCATAGCAGGCTAGAGAGAAGGCCCAGCTAAGTATCTTCTCTTGGGTGGTGGTTAAGGGAAGCATATGGCTGGAAGTGGTGCATGAGGACTTGTCGCTGCAGTAGAGTCACCAGTCTAATTCCCACCATCACGACATATTCTGTAGATTCTGATTTGAAGCCAAAGACAGACATTATAGCTAAACATCCTAGGAAAAAACAATTGGACACTAGACCTTCTGGTCCTCAGAGCAAGGAAAAAGGGAGAGTTGTGTGTTTTGCTGGTGAAGGTGTATTTTCCCGCTGTCTGGCACGGGCAGTCGTTGAGCAGGGGGTATGGAGCTGCTCTGCTGTGAATGTCCAGGACCCATGCCTCCATCCTTCACCCTCCTTGGTGCTATTGCACTTCCCAGAACTCTCTGCTTCCCCGACCTTATTGTCCTGTATTATTATTATACAACCTTTGTCACGCAAACAAGAAAACAAAGGTAATTAATATAACTGAAATTTATATTATGACTTGTCGGTCCCTCCAGTGTCCCTCTGTCTTTGTACTTAGAAACAAATAACGAAGGTCATGGGGATCTTGAACTAGCCCAAATTCCCTGTCCTCAAACCCAGCTTCATCTCCCCCTCCCCCTGCCTTGGACCTGGAAACAAGAGAAAGTGTAAACAAACATAACAACCTCCAAAGTATTTCAATAGCAAAATAACTAAAGCAATTCTCCTAGGGGCTGGTAAATAGCAGGCAAGCTATCAGAGCCCAGAGGGGGAAAAGTTCAGCCGAAACTAGTTACAAAATCTCAAGATGCAGTGTGACAAACTCCAGCCTGCTCCTGCTCTTGCACGGCATTGCCATTTTCCCGCAGAATGACAGTTTTCAATTACTGGACTGTAGCTAAGAGCAAATTGTGCACTTCAGCAGCTGGAGTTCTCTCTCCTGATTTTCCGACGTGGCTGGGTAAAATGTACAGGGGCAATGAAAATGGCTTTCTCTGCACAGCGAACTGAACAAGGACAAGCCCAGAGACTGTCAGGAGAAAGAGAAAGTGAAAAGGAACAGCAAATAGGGAGGGAGAATGGCTGCTGCCTTCAATTACCCCCCTCTCCTCCCCCAGCAATGAGACTTCAGCTGTGCATGCTACAAAAGCAAGCCGTGTCAACCCGTCTGCCTAAACTTTAAACATGATTTAGATTTATTATTTTTTTTCCCCAAACAACTAATTCTCGAAATAGTCTGAGATCTGGATCACGTTATCCTCACTCTTACACATGTAATAAATTTCCCCTTAGAATCTCCCATTAGACTGAAACCTGGATTTCTGGATGTAAGGGTGTACTTGAGCTAAAATACATCCACGGGTCAATCCTCTTTGTACAACCCAGGCAAGAGAAGGAGACAAACCCAGGCTTAACGGGGTACCAGAGCTGTTGCATTAGGTACTGTTCAACTGAAGTATGGAATAACTTGGGGGAAGTAGAAGTAGACACAAAGAGAAAACAAATAAAAGTAGACACAAAGAAACTCACCAGCCTTTTTCTCCCTATTCTGTGCAAGGCAATTTCATCTGGATAGAGAGGGGCTGAAGTCTGGGGCAGATTTTTCCTGTTTCCTCTGGGGGATTTTGGGTCTGTAACCGGCTGCAAATCATAGAATCATTTAGGTTGGAAAAGACCCTTAAGATCATGGAAATCACCCAGCATGAAAGGACTAACAGAGCTGGGGCAGGGGGAGCAGGCTGGCAGCACCCCAAGCTTGTCGACAGCTGCCTGAACACTGTCCACAAAGTGGACTTGATGACATCTTTGCTGCTGAGCACCTTGGGATCCCTCATTTTAGCGGTAGGACGAGGGTTAATAGCAATAGGATGAGGATTAACAGTTTTAAACTGAAAGAGGGGAAATTAGATGAGATATTAGGAAGAAATTCTTTGCTGTGAGGGTGGTGAGCCCCTGGCCCAGGTTGCCCAGAGAAGCTGTGGCTGCCCCATCCCTGGAGGGGTTCAAGGCCAGGTTGGACGGGGCTTGGAGCAACCTGGGCTGGTGGGAGGTGTCCCTGCCCAGGGCAGGGGGTGGCACTGGATGGGCTTTAAGGTCCCTTCAAACCTAAACCATTCTGTGATTCTATGATTTTGATTTATTTTTTGTTTTGTTTATAGCAAATTAGTGTTTTAACATGACTGCAGAAACCTTCGCCTTGTGAAAGCGGACCCCCCCTGCCCAGGGCTGCTGTGAATGCACTTGCTGGAGAAGACAGTGGGTCCCACTGCAGGGCTCAGCCACAGGCTAAAAGGCTGCTCTCTGCTTCTCCGCCATCACCTCTTTTCATCTCCCATCAGCGTAAGCCGCCCGGCTTGGAAAAATAAAGTGTTACACGTGCTCTGCTGTTTCAGGTACCATAAGGAGATGTAGTTCCTGGCTGAGCCCTGTGCCGTCCCTGATCGCCATCCTCCAGCGTGCCGCCTTCATGCTCCGGAGAGCCACCGCACACAGCCCTGATGCAAGGCAGGGTGACTGGGCTTGGGAGTCTGCCATCTCCCTGCACCCAGCGAGTCAAGCTCCCGCTCCCGTCCAAACAACCCTAAACGTCTCTGACAAAGCCAGAGAACCTGGAGAGATTTCCAGTCACGTATGACAATGTCTAGCAACCCATTCCTGCCGAACGGGAAGGAGGGAAGCAGAGGGTAGGGCTGGATGAGTACACTTAGTGGTGACATGCCATTTTTAGATGTAATTATGTAAATTACATAATTCATCTTGAAATATTGAGAGTTTTTTCTGTATTTACTGCAATTACGTCAATTGACCTATTTATGTTATCTGACGTGCTTATCATTAAAATGGGACAATATATCCCATTAGATCCTCTTACTACATTGAATGGAATGATGATTAATTATATCATAAAAAGGAGCTGTGCTACGCATCTCTGAACATGGGACTTGAAGCTTAAAATAAAACAACAACCTACCATCATAATTTCCTGCCTTAAAACTTCAGCTTACCCAGTTGGGAAATATGTTCAGGGTTCCCCACATGGCATTATTCCGGTCCACGTTTATATCAGTAAAATATTTAGAAATCCAAACATAACTTTATTTTCTGGAGGACCTATTGCTATATATTATGCAGAGGCAACGTGCCTAGAGAAAACTCTAACAAACCTGGCTCCTGTATGTGTGACTTCATTACTAGGAGTACCTCCTTTCAGAGTGGAGGAAAGGGGGGGTTCCCAACTACGTTGGTTGTAGCTTCTTGGAAACCACCTTCTGCTTTTCTTGTGTGTTTGACATCTCGGAGAGAACTCAAAGCGAGGAGAGCCCCGGATCTATGGAAAGGTTGGGAACAGTCTTCTCGCATTGAGCCCAAGTTAGACACAAGCCTTATTGCCACAACTGGTGCCTGTGACTTGCCGATAGCATCACTGGTGATGCTAGCACACAAGAAAGAAGATAAAGCAACCAGCACCGTAACAGGAAACACCGGAGGGGAAAGAATCAGTGCCGACCAAATGGAAAATGGAGAGATTAGGAAGGGAAGAATAGCGTGTTTCTGGGATCATTGGACAGAGGCCTCAGAGCAGAGTGAAGTCAGAACTGAAAGCACAAGGACAAAGCAGGAACAGGGTGCTGTGAGTTCCCCCCCCACCTTCTCCAGCCCTACCACAGCTCATCCAGCGCCAGCACAGGCAGCCGGGCTTTCGGTTCAAGTCTGCCACAGAAACGTGGAGTGTCCCAGCCTGGGACTAGGGGAAGTCAGCTTCCCGGGTTAGCCACACGCCCTCCAACGGGACATTTGCGCAGGGCGGGGAACTGCATCCAGACTGCTTTTAAAAATCCCTGTTCTGAGTTTACCCCATCAACTCCTCTTCCCAGGGACTGGAATGCCACCTAAGTTGCTGTGGGGATGCTGGCCTCCCTGCGCTACAGACTAACAAGTTTTCATCCAGCTTAATAATTGATAGTCTCTGAGAGATCTAACTCCTTTTCTTCTGTGTGTTTCTCCCGGTGCACGGGAGACATTTTTGCCTATTGGCCTCAGTGATTTTCATTTTGTATCTGACTTTGAAGGAGCCTGAATCTTTCAGGCGGTGTTATGGCTGGTAACACGGTGGCTCTGGGAATGCAGAATGACAGTGAGGGATGTAGTTTTAATTTTTGCTTTAAACATCAACTTGGAAGCATAGGACAGAGCAACTTGGTCATGTTTTTCCTAAATAAGGGCTACATCCCCATCCTTACTTGAGCCAAGCTCTGCCTACTTCTTCTCACCTAAACCTTGTTCTCCCTCAGACTGTTCTACTCTTCAGCAATGTCTTTTTCCAGCACAAGCATGAAAGTTTAGACCTGAGCACAAACCGGGCCAGAGGAAAGTCCAGGTGTGGTGTGTAGGATGCGTGCAGGGATCCAGGGTGACCGCTCAAAGGCACAAGAGGAGCTGGCTGCCCCCATTCCTGCAGTTGTTTGTTCTGTTGAATGCTTAAAAAACTCCTTTAGTTCTTCATTTTCTGGACAATGATGCCATCTGGTACAGGCACAGTTTTTTTAGTTACTAACATGAAAGTCCCTATGCGCTGCTATCACATGGTACTTCAGAAAGAATAAAGACCATATTTCCTTAGGGGACTCAGAGCTATGGGGAGAAGGGCTCTCGGGAAGAGCTTGAAAGGGATCCATCACGTGGATCGTACTGGAGGTCGGTGCCGTTCTCCTCAGAGATGTCTGTTAAGTTTCTTGGTACTGTTCCTACTCAATCCCTAACCATCTGCTGCTCCTTTGAACAGGCAGAGGTGATGGAAAGAAAAAGAGGATTATTGCAATATGCCCCTTCTTAGCTGCTCTCACCCTCCCTCACTAGCCAGCACGCCGTCCCGAAGGGAAAGGTTTCGGCTCATTTTAATCCAATGGAAAGGGCTCGAGTGCATCTAGAGAGGGTTTCATTGTCGTTTGTTTTACTCAATTAAAAACCTGCAGACACAGATTAGCTCCCTGCTGCTCAGTGTAGGAATTCTTTTAACACTACAGTGATTTACGATCTACCAGACAGTGTTTAACGAATGTCATCCAGAACCCAGAGATGCTTAACATAGGACTGGTCACTCGTGTTAATGAAAAATGGATCTGAGGTGACAGTCACTTGCGTGGCTGTATTTTGATAACAAATGACATAGCGGGGCCGAAGCAGAGGGAGACGTTGTAATTAATATTACAGTAGAATCAGGTATGTAACGGAGAGCTTGATTTAGAATTAAAATCAATACAACAACTGTTGGGACGTGTCACTCCTGGTCCCTAGGCCCTGAGATATTATGCCAGACGGAGGAAGGGCTGATGGGGAGGTGATGACACACAGTGAATATCCATCTTGTGTTAACTTCAGGTAAGAAATTATGCTTAGTGGAATGTGTTGGCAGTTCAGGGATATTTTATTGGCTTTTTGTTAGGTTTGGATTTTTTTCTTTTTTCTCCTTTTAGTGGATGGGTGAACAGGAGGGCCTATGGACAACTTCTTTCTGTTGCTATTGCCGATTTTCTTTTCGAGCAATATTTTACACCAACCAATTAGTGTTGCTCTGGTGTGACAGGTTTTGGGGTTTTGCTTTGTTTTCCAGTCTTCCTGAAAGTCAGAATAAAAACCAAGTCTGGAGTCTATGACGGTTGTGGCTTTTATGAAAATTTAAGGCAACAAACATGCTTTGCTTCTGACAAAGCACGTTGTTTGCTTGCAGCAACAGGGACGTCTCAGTCTATTTTCAGCCTCCCTCTTCTGTTGCCTTCCTCCCCTAGCCATTCAGATGGCCATAATCGTCTCCAGAGCCGCTGTTGTTGTTCTAACAGAATTTTACTTTGAGGCTTCAGGATGTGAAGATGTGAAAAGGTCAAGCGGTATCTGAATTAGGATAGCAGGGAAATCGTTTGCGTATTTCTAGGAAATTCTCCTAAAGAAAAAAAAATATTGGGAATTGAAAATTCAAAATTTTAACCGCTATTATGAACAAAAAATCTGCCATGCGTGGGGAGATAGGTTATAGATGATCAAGATACATGATGCTTTGCGTTTCACATCAGTGTTGACCTTTGTCCCTGCTTGCTTTTTTTTGTGTTATAAGCTAGAATTTCAAAACTGAAAGTGTAAATCCATTTTTGTTCAGAAATGCCAGTGGGAATAATATGACAATGATGGAGCTTTTTCTGCACTTTCTTCAATTCAGTTATATTTGAATGTGATTATTTGGGAAGCTAGGCTAGTTTTACAACTGATTTTAGCTCCGGCAAAACAAAATAAAGCCCACGGATCACAGTAACACTCCAGAACAGCCTTAGACAGCATCTTTTTGGTCATGTTCAGTACAGCTGCAATCTGTAAATATTATGGTTGGACACTGTAGCAACCAAATACCACAGCAGCAATATCTATATATCAGATGAAGGGAAATCCATTATCTCTATGCATTGCCCTGAGGCTAGAGTTCAAAGCTCAAGCCAATCTCAGAGCAAAAATCGACTCAGAAATGATGCCCAAATTCCTGTCAGTGCCTGCGAGTGTGACAGAAGTGCTTGTTAACATCCCTCACCGAGATCAAGGGCTGTAATTGTATCCCTGCAGCTAGGTGCCTAAATTAGGGCCTCCTCCAAAGTCCACCAAAGCCACTAAAAAAGGCTCTGACTGATTTCATTAGGTTTTGGAGCTCCTCTTAATGAAAAGCCCATCTGCTACTCAATTCATAGGTTCCTGAATCTCTCACCTTCTCTTCCTCCAGTCCCCGCAAAACAAAATCATACCTCTTGTGACACCGGTGGACTCCTCAGCTTATTCTTGAGTGGGAATACGGGGAGTAAAAGGAGTGGGGTTCATCCGGGGGGCATTGCAGGTTTGCAGAAATCTGGACAAATGCACTCCGTTTGGTTATTGCCCCCTTAAGGCTAAACCTTCAGCCACAGGTTTGTGAATGGGTTAACCCAGCAAGCCAAGATATCCCGGTTTATTTTAATGTGTGAATATATGGAATGATCCCTAAGGGAGTTTTAATTATATCCTAATAATAGCAAATGCACTTGTAAGTGAAGGTGACATTTCTTATGCCTTCTAATGCCCATTTCCAGCGTGCAGTCTGACCGTGTGCACAGGGAGATGGAAACGGCCTCCCTCAACGGTGGCCTTTAAATGAGTGAATATCTGCCAGGCATGATGGAGGTCGAGGTGATCCTGCCTTAGTTGACCCCTTGAAGATCTTTCCAGGTCTACTTTCTGCAGTGCTGAGCACTCAGACTTGCTCAGGCAGCCAGAGTTTTTGTAGAAGGAGTGGAAACATCTGGTAAGCCATGTCCAGACCATGCTCAGATGGGAGTCAAAAACCACAGTCTGCAGCACCAATACAAAATTCTGAACAAGGTGCTTTCCCGTTAGAGATACACAAGGGGATACATATCAGTTTAAGACTTTTGAACTGCAGATTGTGGCTTGATGAGGCTCTGAGCAACCTGATCTAGTTCAAGCTGTCCCTGCTCACTGCAGGGGGGTTGGACTAGATGGCCTTTAGAGGTCCCTTCCAACCCAACACACTCTATGATTCTATGATTGTGTGGAAATCCAATTATTCTTTACCATATTTGTATTTGCGAAAAATGGGCTTCCCCCTTCCTGTGACCTGTGTGGAGCGTGCTTTCCAGGGGGACCTTTCCAAGCATGAAGTGCTTGAGTCTTTCATCCTTCAGGGCCATCTCAGAGCACCTCCTGCGTTTCACTGCTCTTGTGTCACTAGTTGGCAGATCCCCGTTTAAGGCAACTAGAGCTACTTAGGACACTTCACCACAGAGTAAGCGAGAGGTCCTGCTCCCACCTTGCAGATGCATAAAGTAGAACCCTTTGGCTGTTTTCTGTCTGTAGAGAGGGAAGCAGAAGGTGGGACTCATCATGTGAGATGATCTGTGGATTTCGTGGACCTGGGCTGCAGACAGCCAGAAAAAAAAAAGGGAAAGGGAAGGGCTGTTCTGCTCTATACCTTTGGGCAAGCACACTCTCGTGGAATATTTCCCCACAGCGCTAATGCAATTGGAGCTCAGCAGCCCACATGAAGAAGGGCTCTGAAAGCAATTGGCCGCGATGCAGAAAAAAATGGAAATACTTCCATAAGTGCTAATTTAGGGAACACTATGAAATTGAAACATATTGCAGGGAGGGCAAAAAGGAGGAGAGAAGGATTCTTTGAGAAATACATCCACAATTACTGATGTGACTGATATATATATATATATGTATATTTATATATATATTAGGCCCACCAGGTGTCTCCAGAACAGTGATTGAGGGTCTAATTCACCAGGGATAATTACCTCCGCCCCATGGGAGGTCAAGTGTGCTCACTCGGTGAATAGCGCTGATGAAGGGCCATGCAGGGAGGGCCCCAAACAGATCAGTGGAAGCAAATTGTTTCTTAATAATTTTCAGCCTGTGACCTGTACGTTTCACTAGTCTTAAATACCACAGAAACGCCAGCTCTGCTGTGCTGGAGCTGCACCACCCAGGAAGGATGGTTCAGAGAGGCAATTGGCTGCAGATGCCATTTGCTTATTCGTGGTAGCCCAGGCAAGGAGGGGAGCGATGAAACTTGTGAATGTGAGGGGCGCAGTGCATCACTTACAGACCAGACCTGAGCCATATGTGAATTTTTAACCAGACCCAAGACTTTTCCTATGAGTTCAAGTCTATTATCTCTGTTCTAATTCTTTCTCTTCAATTAAATGTCTTCAGTTTCATTATAAAAAGACATTGTTATGCCTGAGCTGTCTGGACTGCCTACTGGACAACTGGCCTGATCATCAGAGCAAAGCTCCCGGCTCCTCAGCCCTTGGAAATGTGGGAAAGGCATATGTTTATCTGCTCTAAATGGCTGCCCTGGTGCTGCACTGGCTTCATCAGGTTGGCCAAGAACCACAAAGAAACGACCTGCATTAGCACAGATCACTCCTGCCTGCTCATTGACATCTCCTAATGCATATTTACACTTGTGCCATCTTTAATCAGCTGGGACAGGATTTTGTCCAAAGCCTTGGCTGGATTTGGGAACTCTGTATGTGAGAAACGTAGTTGCTGTGTTCATTTATATAGGGCTCAAACGAATAGGAGCCAGTGGCATGACGCGCAGGTGGGCAAGTAAGTGCATGCATGTAATTATGCAGAATTCAGATATTTAACCTCCAGACAAGAAAAAAAAGCACTGGGGTACTTGTGAGAAATTCATGGCTGTACAGTGGCATCACTTAAGTGGTTATTGAAATAATGATTTATTTTGGAGGTTTTGTATACAAACGAAGTCTGTGCTCAGAATAAATTATTTCCTTTCATGGGTTAAGCTGTAAAGTATCTGGAAGCAAAGAATTGTCAGCTGAAGGAACTGGCAAATAGGTCTGAATAACATATGAAATTTGGAGAACTTTGTGATCTCTTCAGACAATATGTGAATATGCATCAGTATGCCACGTTCTTTGAATAAATTATTCCTTTTAAATTATTCACTCAGTTCTAGTGATTGTTAAGATGAGGGGATTTTGACATAAAGTGCTAACTAGTGAGATTAAAAAAAAGCTGTATACTTCTTTTTTTCTTTCTCTTTTTTTTTTTTTTAGAATTTTCTACCTGCATTAGCATCGCTTTTCTCTTTTCAGATAACTTTTTCCTTAAACTTGTCTCTCATTTTCTTCTTTCTACCCCTCTCTTTCCTCCTCTTTCTTTCCGGCACTGCCTGAAGACAAAACAATTTCTCCGAAGGAGATCCTTTTAGGCTATAATGGGATTAGGCCTTGGAGCGGAGATCTTGTTTGGATCAGCTGTTGAACTCACAGGAGTCCTGTTAAAGGCCTATTAAAATTCCATGTAATACCTCGGTAAGTAACATGCGAATCCCCAGCTCATCTTTGGGAATTAAAGTGTGCAGAGCTTACTTGGCTGCTGTCAGGAAGGTTACGCAGACCTAGGACTCATTTGTTTGAAGAATAAGAGGACATCACCTGCCTATTTCCTACACCTCCAAGAAAATATCGGAGTTAAACATTGCAGAAGAAAATTGTTCGTTCTTGAGCTGGAAGAGCTAGAACTCTGAGGGGACCTGACTGAAGATCAGTCCAAGGCCGACAACTGACCAGTGACCATGGCCTTTCCAGGGATGACACAGAGATACAGGTGATGTGCATCTCCAAGGAAGGTTTGGAAGATTAGGTTTAATTCATATTATCTTATCAGAAGCTCCCTGTACTATAAATTCAACAGAGTATCTCAGAATGAGTTGAAATAGCTCTCAGCAGGATGGTATCTACCCTGAGATCTCCTAATTCTGCTCAGACAAGAGACACCATAAGAACAGACTTTTTCTCCTCTCCGCAGACACGTTTTTTTCTGCTTAGATTTGAGATATGAAAGTGCTTTCACTTCTGCACTTTCTTGTTATTTTTCAAAGTTAAAAAGTTAGGGATAGCTCAAAATGTGCTTGGGTAAACACAATATTAATACATTCTTATATACATTATATTATATTGATCACCCAGCACTGCGTCAAGCTTTGGTGGTGCTACTACGCTGCCAAAGAAATAATTCCTTCCACCGTACTAGGCAACAGCAAATTGCCAGAGCCTGAGGGGGCAAAGGAAAGGAAAGAAGGGGTGAAATGTGAATTCAGAAATAAATAGTCTTTGGTGCCTCTGAAATTCATAGAATCATAGAATCTTCATGGTTGGAAAAGACCTTTGAGATCATCGAGTCCAACCATACACACACAAAAAACCCACAACCTACAATCTCTGCCTCTAGAGCATGCCCTGAAGCGCCACATCTAGACGTTTCTTAAATACCCCTAGGGATGGTGACTCAACCCCCTCCCTGGGCAGGCTGTTCCAGTGCCCGACCACTCTTTCAGTAAAGTCATTCTTCCTCATATCTAACCTAAACCTCCCCTGCTGCAGCTTCAGACCATTTCCTCTGGTCCTGTCCTTACTCACCTGGGAGAAGAGCCCAACACCCACCTCTCTCCACCCTCCTTTCAGGCAGCTGTAGAGGGCAATGAGGTCTCCCCTCAGCCTCCTCTTCTCCAAGCTAAACATGCCCAGCTCCCTCAGCCTCTCCTCATATGCCCTGGTCTCCAGACCCCTCACCAGCCTGGTAGCTCTGATCCAAAACCTTAGAAGCATCTGATCCAAAACCTGTCAGAAGGAGAAGCCGTTGCTTGATGTGCGGCTTGCACTTGCAGCTTGACAGCCACTTCCATCTGAGACCTTTGTAGCCCAGGTGTGCTCTCCTTTCCCATGGCGCGGCCAAGGCTGACCCTCCACTGCTGTGCTTCAACACCCAGCCCCACCTCGGCATTGACACATCGATGGGGCAGCTTGTACCTCCCCTTATTCTCGGGCAACACTGAAACCTTTTGTGGATGTTTCCTTTTTTTTAGAGGATCTCAGAGCTTTTTACAAATCTTTATTGATTAAGCATCAAAACCTTCATTTGATGTAGATAAGTTTAATGCTATTATCCGGGTTTTACGAGACAGGTTTTATTGAAGACACGGAAAAGTTAAGCAACTTGCTCAAGGTCAAACATCACCATGTGGTAGGACAAGGAACAGAGCCAGACTCACGTGTTCTTCCTATACATCACCTCTTATAACATTGTATTTCTAATTATTGTGCTTTTGGATTATTTCAGGCAATGTTATGGATTTTACTAGCAGATATGACAAGGGAAATAAATTTGCATACACAGAGAAATAATTGTACAGCAGTGTGTTATGGCAATTGGAGGCGGGAACTGGCTGCTGGGATTTCTGTGATCTATTCTTCCTTTTCTGTGATTTATATGGCACTCGGGCTGTCTGTCTTGGCTCCCTTTGGTAGTTTTAACCTGAGTGAGGTGACTGCTCCATTCAGGAGGGCAGGATCTGCTGACACCTTCTGAGATGGGGAAGGGAAGATTCAGAACTGGGATAATGTCTAGGACTTTCATGTAGATTAAATCCTTATTTTTCCACTGACCTTGCATGAATTACTGTTGCTCTCTATGCCTCAGCATTCCACCTGTAAAATGGGAGTATTTGTGACATTTGGCTGCGTTGCAGAGATTAATATGTTCAAGAACGTCCGTGGTGATACTGGTGTGATGGAAGTTCTTTGAACTGGAATACTATTGGGCCAAAATTTACTGGCAGCTTGGCCATGGAGCTGATGCATGTTTCTGTGGTGAGTACGGATTCCGCGAGGAGAGGGAAGGATGTCTGCAACCTTGTGGCCTGGCCCTGTACCGTTGCCACTCGACTGGTCCTCTCCTGCCCTCCTTCCCCTCTCAGATTTGCCACTGCGTCTGGGTGGAAAAGGGCCTGGTGTCAGTTTGAGCAAGAATTTGAAATGACCCAGATGTGCACCTGAGCCCTTCCCACCTGGTGGTATCCAAACGTTCTTCACTGTTTTAATTTTACCACGTATGAATGCTGCAGCAGGGAGGTGGAGGAGAGGGCCTACCTCTCCTCACGTGTCCGTCTGCAGAAGCCAAGCAGGGCTAGGTAGGATTGCTGCAGCTCTTACAGGAGCAAAAGCCACCTGAATGCTTGACATCCTTGGTCGAAGTCTCTGAATGGGCTGGACATGGGGATATGGTTTAACTCCAAAAACAACTGATCTTGAAGAGCATGGTCTAAGTCCTTGGAGCCAGCCTTGGACAAGCCCTGCAGCCGAGTGCTCACCAGCTTGTGCTCAAGACAAAACCCTCCAGATGTTTTGCAAGGAGAAGGCTGCCAACTCACGACACTGGTGGTGCGTCAGCCCCGGGCTACCATGTAACCTGCCTCCACGGCTTTCCCTGGATGGCCGAGGTGGGTCCTCAGCCAAAGTGAGAAATCAAACTATCCGAGAGACAGAGGCTGGAAGAAAACGTTATTGCTCATTATGCAGCTGTCTGTGAGCCGTGCGGAGCTATCGGAGGGCTGGACTACAAGCTGGGGAGGTGTAAGCATGCACAAAAAGGAATTTGTCTCCTTTTATCCTTAGGTAAAGCCTTGCCTAGAGGATAAATTCCTTTTCCTCCTGCGGAGAGGGGAGACTCGGGTAGGAGCAGAGTCGCCAGCGAAGAGCAGCTGAAGCAGTGACCATCTGCACAGCCGCTGCCTTCGAGCTGCTGCGGATCACAAATGCCCCCTTGAGCCCAGGGAAGGGATTGTTCACACAGGTGTCCCCTGACAGCCTTCGACCTTCCTCTAGCCTTCTGGTGAATGAATGAATTTAAGGATTTTAGGATTGTAAGAGATATTGCTATTCTTTCCGTCCTCCCCATTTTGGTGGCTAGCTTTAGGTGCAGCGTTGTTTTGCAGAGAGGAGGAAGGCACAGTGGTTTCCATCTCCGCCACCCCGTGTGTCCCCACCCTGCTGTGGTCTCCTCACCAGGGCATGCATATAAAATTATTTTCCATTTTCTGATCCTTTCTCCTTTGCCCCTAGCTGTGTATGGTGCCAACAATGCAGTATTTTAATGGCAGCTTAAATGCAGCTCGTGTTTAGAAAATGCTTTTGGATCCCTTGTAATCGGGGAAAAAAAACATAATTATTATTAATTATGTAAGCCATATATTATAAGCCAATTATTATTAATTATGTAAGCAATTGTACGGGGCATGAATGAGCTCCTGTCACCTAAGCCTCATATAGCTCATGTCACCTCGGCCTACTCTCTTTCTCCCGTTTGTGTGAAAGGCTGGCCATGTGTCATGATCGACTCTTTTCTTTTTCATGAGTTTATTTTCACTGCACTAAAACTTCCACGAAAACTTCTGAGCTACTTCCTTTCCTATTCCCAGTTAGTCCAAATCCTTAATTTACTAATGCCCAGCGATCACGAAGAGACGCCAGTGTGTCAGCTCCCAGGAACTCAGCGTTTAAGAGTTTACGGGGGTTGCATCCTCCAAGAACCAGCCATTGAGCCTAGCACCTCACTGCTGCCTGGATTGCTGCACGCCACGTTGTACATTTTGATGAAGCAAATGATGCAGCATTCTGCCCTGGCAGATCATCAGATCCAGGGAAAAAACTGAATGGGCATGATAAAACCAGTGATTTAATATGATGTCTGCCCTGCTGTTGCCCAGTTTGGGGGATGCATGTAAGTGAGGAGCAGATGGGATCTCCAGGGGGAAATTCTAGGCTTGCATTACTGAAACCAATGTAAATTTAGTACTGTATTTCTAAAGTGTTGCTGGAAAGCATCCAGGAGTCTGAAATCTATCCAAGGTTTTCACCTTTCTGATTCATATTTATTTATTTATTTATTTATTTATTTTTATATATAGTTATATGTACACATGCTTATATATTCATATATTTCTCACGGGTGGGAATATGAGGTTTCATTCCTATGTGTTTGTGGCTCGTCTTGCTTTAAATGTCACCTGACTCTCCATTTGCCCTTTTTGGAATGAGAGAGAACATCAAAGTCCTGACAACTGTAACTACCAAGGAAATGCTTCCACTGCTCCCAAGAACAGCCACTGGCAATGCGGTTGTACCAGCCAAATTTTAACTTGTGTTATAACCTTCCAGGTCCCCAAACTTCTCATGCAATTTGCAATGGATAAAGACATTTTCACTCTCCTTTTTGTGCCCAACTGCCCGAGTGGGCACAGTGTAGCTACCAGCTATTGGACCACCATCCCTCTTCTGCCCCTTGAAGGTGGCTGCACATAAAGAAGCCCCTCTTTGCTTCACTGTCCATTCTGCAAAGCCCCTTGAGGAAGGCAGGAATGCTGTAGATACAAAATCATTTTCTAGATGTTAGGGTTGCACCCAGCATGTGGGACATTCCTGCTTTTCATTAAAGCCATCCCAGGCCATTCTAGAGGCAACAGCTTTCATGTGGCACGCTCTGCATCCTGTCCCTCACGCTCCCTTCCCCAGCGGTGCACTGAATGATTTGAAAGTAGTACAGCCAAGAGAAATCTTGGCCCTATCCTATCTAATCTGATCAGTTCAACAGAGCAAGAGTGATAGAAATCCACAAGCCCTGCCAATGAAAAGATTTTCTTTGGCTAGGGCTGACATTTGGCATGATCTTTATCTGTATGTGAAAGTGATTTAAAAAAAAAAAATAACCAACAAGAATGTCCCTTAAAAATCAAAAGTAAGATTGGATGATATAAAAACAGGAGCTGACATGAAACAGTCGTCTTTAGCAAAGGGTGTCAGGTCAGTTGACATGCCATGTTGATTTTGGGAAAACCCCAAGGATGGAAAGGCTTCGTGTCATTACATGCCACCTCCACCATTGTTTTAAGGAACCTGCATGGCTCCGCCACCTCCTGAGCAATAGCAATCTTTCAGCCAGCCCTGGCAAACGGCATTGATAGCGCCGGCTTTTTGGTATTTTTCCTGGGTAAGAAGCCGTCCGTGTCTTCGGCTGAAGATACTACAGAAGCGCTAAATGTTGATGCGATCACAAGTTTGCCAGTGTGCAAGTGAGGTACAGTAGCCTGGATTTGGAAATGAAAAATCAACATTTTCAAACGTCCTTCAAAACTGTCATTTAGATATGATTCTTAAAGTTCAGCTTAAACGATACTAAGGAGTTAAATTTGGCTTCTTGTTTTGTCCCACACTGCATCTTGTAACTTTTACTGAAAGTCCTCAAAATTTTTTAAGAAGTCAATGTATCCCTACTAAACATCTTGGTTTCAATAAATCAGCATTTTCCAATAGAAAATCTGTCTGCCTATTCTTATTTTATTTTTGATCAGTGTTATATTTCAGAGAAATGTATTTTGCAGTGCAGCCTCAGAAACAGGTAAATTACTGTGCTGGCTCGGATCCATAGTTCGATTAGATTCATATTTTGCATTTGACAGTACAGCGGAGAGGTCATTTCAGAATCCATTGCAAGCAGCACAGGAAGGGAGTTACCTGCTCGGTGAATTTTCTCCCCAGCCTGTGCTAGATGTGATAGGACGAGGGGCAATGGTTTAAACTAGAGCAGGGCAGGTTTAGATTAGACATTAGGAAGAAGTTCTTTACGCTGAGGGTGGTGAGACACTGGCCCAGGTTGCCCAGAGAGGGGGTGGAGGCCCCATCCCTGGAGACATCCAAGGCCAGGCTGGATGAGGCTCTGAGCAACCTGATCTAGTTGAAGATGTCCCTGCTCACTGCAGGGGGTTGGACTAGATGGCCTTTAGAGGTCCCTTCCAACCCAACACATGGGTTGGATTCTATGATTCCATGATTCTATGATGTGGCTGAAGCTCCCTGAACAGTCTCATGAACATTATGGTCTCAATGAACCTCGTCCCAGAGATTTCCCCCATTTGTTCCTATAGGAAAGCATTCACTTCTCTTAATTTCATTATTTAGATCTGATTCTTGCAACTTCAGAGATGACATTGATTTACACCCATGCACAGCGGGTGTTGTACACAGATGTACCGGGCTCCCCATGAAATGACCCCTTGCTGCCCAGGGACTCTGACTCCACAGATAACCTTTCTTTTCCAATGCAAGCCCTACTTCCCTGGGACCGCCACGACCTTTCCTTTCCTGCAGGGAGGAGACAAAAAGGCAGCCGCCTCCCCTTGGATCGAGCTGCTGGATCGTTCAGCAGATGTCTGGTTGTGTGCCACTCGGAAAATGTCACTGCCTGCCGGCAGCTCCAAGCAGGTGATTAATGCCAGATTGAGGATTTTTCTGAGCTACATTCGGATCCTTCTGTTCGCTGCCGCTTAGTGAAATGACAACCTGGCCCTCCTGCCACCGGAGGCAAGCGTAACGCCTGGCAAAAGATGGAAGCAGGGTGTCTTCCAGGTCTTGCACGGGGAGGATGAAGGTCTCAGCAGAACACTGGTGAATTAGAGATGAATGGGCAGTTCACCCAGGGGCAAATCCTGCAGTCATGGCTCCAGCGAGGGCTCGTGGACACCATCCCGACGCTGTTTGCTTTGCCTCATCAGCTACAAATTTGTCATTAGAAAAATGGTGCAAATTATTTGGCTGCTTCCCCCAGAAGCGGCTGGGTTTGGGCAGGTGCCATGGAGTTTCAAAACCATTTAGGATGTAGGCACTGCAGAATGCAAGTGATGGCTGGAGTATCAATGTGTGTGCAAGAAAGCCTTCAAGGGGTGGAATGAAATGTGCTGTTTGAGAGATTAGATTTTTATCCTGTTAGAAGCAAGAAATGAAGAGGGAAAGGTGAGAGATGAGGGAGGAGTGAGCATGAGAAAGTGATGCCTTCTTGAAGGCCTCTGTGCCCGGTCTTAGGGGAGTCTTAGACTTGTGCAGACCTCCACAATTGCCCAAACAGACTCAGACAGGGGTTTCTCCCTCCAGGGAGTTTCTTTTCTGTCTAAAAGGGTCAAACATGATAGTGTGATGTCTCCTGGTAAGAGCAAAGAGGATTCTATCCTCAGACCCTTGGGAGGCTTTAAAAAACATTTGTTCTAAAATATAGTTTTTAAGCAAGCAGACAAAAGAACGCAGTGCCCTAACCATCATCCCAAGCATGAGCTCAGCCTTTTTTCAAGTGTTGGTGTTGAAAAAAGGCAAAAAAATTCAGCACGTGACTTTCTTTTCCTCCCTCTTCCCAACTCCTCAATATATTTATCTTTTCCCCACTTCTTCCACATCCTCAGGTAGGTTCCCTGCACTGCCACGTGAGGGGCCGTTCCATCAAGCTGACAGCTCCTTTTTCCCAACTGAAGAGTTACGGAGTCGCTGGTGCTGCTGGTTTCTCTATTTTAAATTTTTGATCTCGTGACTGAAACGAGAGAAAAGAAAATCAAGGCTTTGGCTAAGTTCCCAGCCCTGTCGCTTTCTGACCTTGAGCCAATCACATGAACTTCTAATGTCAATATTCCCATCTGTTAAGCCTCACAAAGATGTTGTAAAGCAAAATTAATAAATTGTATTGGGATATCTACACTTACAGTCAGTAACATTTCTTTCATGAGTAATCCCATCGACTTGTGTGCAATCGCATTGAATAAAGTATTACTCATCGTGAGTAAGGGGCTAAGAATCCAATCTTCAATAGTTGTGTAAAAAGCTTGGGGATTTTTGTGGAAGAAGTTGGAGAGAGAGGAATTCGCTCTCATCCAGGCTGCAAATGTGCAGAAATTCATCCACTGTTGGTGTCTAAAAGGCAGATAACAGTGCCCTGTTGACTCTCTTGCACACTTTCCCTGCTGAAAGGGTGATTTGGAGCCTGGTGGTGCGCAGGGAGTGAGCACGGGCTACAGCAGAGGTGGAGATGGAGAAAAAAGACAGCAAGTTGGAGATGGAGGAACGAACGAAACTTCCTCCTGTCAGAGTCAAAGGTTACATCACAGCAGCAGGGAAAGAATATCCAATATTGAATCCTAATGAAAGAACACACTGGGACCTCATTTAACACTTCAAGTTTAGCTAACACATCCTGAGGCACACCACCTTTGCTGGGGAAGGACGCCCTTCAGACCGCCTTCTTCAGAGAGCTCCGGAGTCCCTGCCCACAGCACAGTGCTTATCCTTGAGGAAGATGCTGCCCTCGGGAAGAGCCAGCTTGGCTGCTTGCAGAAAGGACGGTGTCAAACTTCGACAGCAATAAGCTCACAGGAGAGGGTGCTGCGGGAAAGAGACAAGGACGTTAAGTTTGAGAACGAGAGGCTTTTTAACCCCCCAGTCCACCTGCTTATCATGGGGAGATAACAGCTAACATAAGCAGAGTTAGAAGTAGCTGCTGACATTTCCCTGCTGATTCTGTGCTTTCCCCCTACACACAAGAAAATACAAGAAATGCCTGACTTTGATAGCAGCTGTCAGGCACGGGTCATCCTGCCAAACAGAGCTCTTAGGGCTTTTCCCATGGCAGACTGAAACTCTGGAGGAGGAGGGGGGACAGGGAGGTGGTGGAACAGGGAAGCCTGTGGAGAAGGGCTGTGCAACATGGCCAAAGCCCGGCAGCGATGTACTGCGTTCGGTATCACCCACAGGCATCCCTGTCAAGAATTTTTCACAGGGAGCCACTCCACCTGTGCCAAATCAGATGTCAATAGTGCTTTAATCTGTGCCTACGGGGTGTGTTTATGTTCTGGCAAGCTACATCACGATGTAGATGCTCAATGATGTGGTTTTGTGTCCGTCCCAAACCTGGTTTGTGTTCAGTGTTCTCCCAGGGCTGAGATAACCTCATGAAAGTGGGGCTGTTTTGGGATTAGTATCTCACTTCATTGTAATTCCTATGCAGTGATCCCAAATTTTGGCTAAGGTTTTTTAGTATCTCTGGCATCTGATGCTGGAGAGAACATGCTGTCACCTGGAATTCAACTGACGGCATTTAAAATTGCACAGACACATCCCTGCCACAGCAGGAGTCAGGTAACTTTCCCCAGGGCCAGGTTCTGATGCGAGTCATGAAGCAGCACCCACTTATACGAGCAGAGGGCTGCATCCCATCAACCGCGTTCGTATGGGAATTCAAATGGATTTGCATCCCTCCCCCAAAGAGAAAAAAAATGAATAGGTCCTCTCATGTGTTTACAATTTTAGCAAGCGTATTGCATTAGTATCTACAATCAATATACTATGCCCTGACAGTGCATGTGGTAAACAGAAGGGAGTCTGCCATGGCAACTGATGCATATTTTATATATTTGGCCTGATTCTGATAGCTCTTTTCCCTGTGTAATCCCCCTCTCATACCTGTATAAGTCCGTGTGAGATCAGAATTGGGTTAATTGATTTGTGCTTTCTCCAGCATCAGCTTGGAAGCTTTCAGCAAACAAAGATTTAAAATAATCTCCGAGATCTGATTTCTAACTGCGTTGGGCAGCTGGCGTGCCAGCGTCTCCTATAGGCTTTGAAAGATGACCTTAAACCACTTGGCCGATAAGTTAATTCTAATCGCTCACTTAACAAGTACTCCTTCAGGAATATATATCCCTCATGACAATATCTGAGGCTGAAGGGCTGTTCTGAAGCATATACGGGAAGTTAGGATCGGAGGCAGAAACTGGTGAGGTTACACGGGTCTCAGACCTCTGCCTACCTACAGGACACTACTGTCCTTGTGCAGAAGTGCAGCTCTGGGTGCTTCATCTCTTCAGATCACCTGGGCAATTTCCTCCCCAATTTCCCCGCTATTGCAAGTCTTCAGACGTAGATGTGTCCTCTGGAAGGAGAGTATTGTCCCATTTCCATGCAGTGGGTACAGAACTAGCACAACAAGAAAAGGCTCTTCTGAGGTTTAAGGTTGTCATTACCACCCATGCTTTCTTCCTCAGAGAAACCCTTGTTGTTATTTGCCTCAAAGCAAACAAGCGGCTGGAAATGGCACAGGTTAGTTCTGTTTAAAGAGAGAAATTGTTTCCTTTTATTTACTTGGTTTTCTTCTTAATTTGCTCAAGTGACCTTTTCTCCATTTAATGCCGAAAAGAGCAAACGGAACAGCTGATTGACCTGCATATCTTTTATTCTCGGTTGCTCAACTCCAGGTGCTCAGACACAGTCCAACTGACTTCTCAGTTGGACTGTGTGTGAGCAACAAAACCAAAAAGCAACAAAACCACTGCTCATTTCTTTACCTTTTTTTCCTCTTGCACTTCTACCCCCAAGATACCCGTGTAAGATTGTGACACCCCAGTATTGATATTTTTCCTATGTATGACAAGAGAACCTCCCTTATCTGCAGAAATTCTCATTCTTTTCCTTACCTTCTTTGCCCCTATCTATTTCTGCAGTGCTTTCCTTAAGCTTCTGTTCCCAAATGATCATGTTTTCCAGGGCAAAAACATGCAGCTGATGTTAGAAAACAAGGGAGGAAATATAATATCTCTCAAAACAGCTTTCCATTTTATTCAGGTCTTTGATGACCACTGTGCATTGAACCTTGTATCTTCGTCTGAGCTCCCCACAGCAGCTTACATCTTCTTTTGTCCCCTAGAGGATGCGATTCATTTGTATATGAATAGCTTCAATTGTTCTTCCCAAAGCACATTATGCATGCGATGGCCTCGGCAGGATTTTATTTGCCCTCATATGGCCCACTTACATCCTTCTCTGAGGTCTGTCTTAAATTAATTTCTTGTCATCTTCTCCAGACCTAAGTGACCCAAGAAGAAGACGGGGGAGGGAGGAAATTTTGTTCTTTGAACAAATGTTGCCCTTTTTCACGACACCACCCCATCCTCAGGCTCTTAATACATATCTGTAACAATGCCTGTCCTAGGAGTAGTCCCTGGAGCACCTCCCACTATTAACCTCTTTCCATGCTGAGAATTGGACTTTTTATTGCAGCTCTTTGATTTTTATGTCATAGCTTGTTTTCAATCCATGAAAGAACTTTTACCTCTTACCTCAAGGTAACCCACTAAGCTTTCCTTAATAGCTCCTTGTGAGGGCTTTTCTCAAAAAATCTTTTGAAAACCTAAATAAATCACCTCTGCTTGTTCAGAGGTATCCATTATTTTTGTTAACATTTTGAAATGCATTAAAATAGATCGAGAAGCACGACGATTTACCGTGATAGCCTCCATGCTGGTTTGTCCCAAGCATCTGGGGGCATTGTAACTCTGTCTTCAATGGTTTTTCTCTTATCTTTTCTTCGATTGAAGTAAGGCTTGCTAGCCTGTAATTCCTTCATCTCCTTTCACACCTTTATTTAAAGATGGATACAGCACTGGCCACTTTTCAGCCCTCTGGCATGAGTTCTGATTTTAATGAAAAAAGTGACAGGCTTTGTGCTAATAGCTCTACTTCTTTGCTCTCTCGTTCCTTCTGAATTTGTGTCTGGTCCCAGTGACCTATAGCAAATTGATGGTCTCATCCAGTAGTCCTTACGTGTGCGACTAGGTCCATTAACTTCGGCAGCCCCTCTTTAACTTCAAAGAGCACATCTGTAGAAACGAGCACTCTTCGATCAGGTCTTGTTCCTCCGTCTGTCATACTAAGCATGAACGTTTCCATGCCGTCGTATGCTTCAAGAATTATTTGATTTTGGATCAGGTTTTTTTTCACTTCTTCCCCATTTCTTGCCATTGTGTCTCGAGGTTTGGGCGTGGATGGTTTTTTACTGCATGTGCGTGTGGTCTGTACTGCAACAGGCGTCAAAGCCCTTGTATGAACTGTAGACTTCCAGCACACATCCTTATCCCTCCCTGGCAGTACATCACCTTCATTATCTTGAAAGGAGAACGGTGAAATCGAGACTTTTCAGTCTTCCCCATGGAGACATGTATGTTTTTTAAAAAAATAAAAATTACTTTTTCAGTTATGTCTGTTATGTTTCCTCCTAGGGGTTGAGGATTGAGGGAATTCAGTGAACCAGAAAGTAAATGCGATTGCATTCTCAGAGTAAAACGGGAAAGGTATAAAAATACAGGAGAGTGAAAAGCTATTTAGGTTAAGCAACGCTAGTAGCACAGTAGTTCTTGGATATAAAATGTCACAGGTGGACCAAACACTAAAAGAAGTATTATAAGAATAAGTGGAGTAACTCTTCAAATAATGGAAAGGGGACAGAAATCAAGCTGCCTGTTAAGTTGGTGTTTGATGTGCTTCAGATCAGGGTCATATATGTGATTGCCTGGTATGGCAGAGAAATGGATTTGATGGCACAAGAGATTTCTTTCACCTTTTTGTCTCAGTGTTCCTGAGAGCTAAGTAAGGCTGATGCCCTCAGTGCAGCTGATTTAGACCATGGTTAAAGAAGCCTCGCTGAAAGACAGACAGTGTCATTAATTCCTCTGGCATTATTGCTGCCTTGTGTGCTACAACCTTGTTCAATTGGACTGAACGATTAACCAAGAATGTGGATAGTCCCCTCCGTTTACAATTTAGGATGGGTAAAGACACCCAAAGCCTTGAGCATCTTTGTGTCAAGCCAAGTGCAACGTCTGCAGGGTGGTGGCATGTGTCCCCTGGAAACACGGCAAACAGTAAGATAGTGTGTTCCAGAGAAAATGAGCAGCTGAAGAAGAGAAGCATGAATCACATTTCCTCTCCTGCTGGTCTTTATCCTTTTGTCTTGACAGACCGTCAGGAACTGCTTTTCTCCTTTCCTCTCCACTTTCTCACGTGGCATCTTCACAGTCAGCCCTTGGCAAAGGCTTTTTGGTGGCCATTCATTAATTCTGCTTTGGCCTTTAGTACTGTCATCTTGGCTCAAATGCTGTCTTGAAATACAGTGCTGCAGATTTCCCCAAATATCCTTGGCATGTTATATGGCACTGGAGTAAAGCTAACTCTCTTAAAACATAGATGAAGCAAACAGTGCTAATTTATGCCTTGCTTTTTATTCCCAACATAATTTTGATTTTAATGTCCCATCCTCACTACATCAATGTCTTTTCACTACTGGCATGTTGAAACAAAAAGTAAATATTTCATTTTCCTTTCTTTCACTAAGATGCTCATCCAGCGCATCTGGGAGTACGCAAATGAGACATGGCTGAGGGATGCTGCTTGGGTGCTTTATGGGACATCAGGGCATGGGGATATTGCCCACAAGTGTCAATGCGAATGGAAAATTAGCTACACTGGGTAGTGATGTATGATTTAATATAGCAAAGGATATTTACAGTAAAACAACAGCTCACAAGAATACATTGCAGAATTGTAGACTCTGCCTGAAGGATCAGAAAGGTTTATTTATTTAAGATATAAAAATCAAGCCACCCTTCTGCTTTGTTCTGCTGGGTATACTGAGCAGGGCAGTGGCCTATTGCTTTAACTATGATGTATTCCCCTTCCCTACAAAACCCCTACGCACTTTAAACAGTAGGCTACCAAAATTCTGTATTTCTCATAATTTGAACAGCAGGCGGTGTCCAGAAATCCTACATAAGTGGCCACTGAACATGAGCAAGGCACATTGCCTCGAAGGGGCATTGAATCTGGCCTGGCTGCAGATGCACAGCTCCTGTGTGCATCAATTTCTTCATCATCCTTTTGATAGGCTGCGGATCTACCTAGTCCCAGAGACTGTGACAAAACTAGTGCTTATTCTGATATCCAGTAGAGATTTTTTCCATTATACTCTGCCTGTAAGGAGTCTCGGAGCAAAGCTTAGAAGCAGACCCAGGACTGGGCTTAGTCACCTGGAAATGGCATCTTGAAAAAACTTACGCCTGACAGCCAAGATTATTTAAGGCAAAAAAATCACTTCAGCTGAAACCTTGCCCCTGCCGGAGTCGATGGCACTCGCACTCCTGTGGGACAAGGGCTTATGAAGAAGCTCCATAAACTCTTTCTGAGGCACAGTTTTTGCCCCGATGAGCTGCATTTGGCATTACTTCCTGGAATTAGTTCCTATTTCCCACCTATTTATTATCTTAGTATTTGGAAAAACAGGACCAGGCAAGCTCTAGCTAGTGCTGCCAAGGCAAAGCAGAGAGCCCCACATGTAAGCACACATGCATTGGCATGTAAAAACCACTTTCTGCTGTGACATAACTCAAAGAACAAGACTGCTAAACAAATATAACCTTGAGATTTACATTTTTTTTAATTTTTTTTTTTTTTTGAGAAATAAATTACTTCAAACAGTGAGTTCCTTCCCATCAAAACCCAGTGAACGCAGTGGTTTATTAGATGTGCAACCAGGATGCTGGAGGGCCATGGGGGGAGCCAGGGCTGGGGCTGCTGGAGGAACTGGGGTGCCAGCTCATGGGAGCCGGGGTGCAGCTCCCTCCCACTCCATCAACCTGCCCAGCAGCGACCCGGCTCCCTCTCCCCTCGCACTTTATTACAGCTTTTAACACTTGCCAGCGATGTGCCTGGTGAAATAAAACCTAAACCAGCTCAGTACGTGTCAAAGACTGTTTGCTGGGGATCCAGTACTCAATTTGTCTCTGTGCTTGCCTTGGACGACGGGTAATTTAGTAGCAGCACTTAGATACTGAGGTGATAGATGCCTTGTAAATACAGCAGATAGATTAAGTTATTAGTGTAAACGTGAAAAAAAATCGCAGATGGGGAAGGCACTGAAGCTTTGCCCCTCATATGGTCCGTGGAGGGTGTCAATGAATGATCAGCAATCCTTTAAAACCGGTGCCCAGACTCATAACCGAGTCCAAGGAACCTTTACACAAACTGTACAATGGAAGGGAAGGAAGCTAGCCCATACAGCTGCCCAGGGAAGCGGTGGAATCGCCATCCCTAGAGGTATTTAAAAGACGGGTAGACGGGTGGTGCCTGGGGACGTGGTTTATTGGTGGTTTTGTCAGTGTGAGGTTGATGGTTGGACTTGATAGTCTTAAAGGTCCCTTCCAACCTAGATGATTCTATGATTCTATGACATTTTCCTACTTTTTTTTTCCTACTGTCCTATCACACCTGACATAAGCTGGAGCAGCCCATCCCTGGCATTGCCATCTTCCCCCAGCAGCACACAAAGTGGTGCACAGCGCCTGCCGAAGAGAGACAGCCTGGGGGCATCTCCATAGCCTCACGTCATAGTGTGAGGGCAACGAGAAACGTCTTTCTGCTAAAGCCACCATAGTCTGAGGAGTGAAAGAGAAGGAGATGTAAAATAAACCTGACCCTGATTTGAAGCTGTTGGGAAGAACTGCCTCCGCGCAGTAGCTCTACTCTATAAAGCGTGCAGCTGGAGCCTTTGCAGTGCGTGGCTGGGCCCCCTGCGGTGCTTTTCAGCTCCCTGTCTGCAGCGCCAGCCAGAGTGAACGCAGCGAAGACGCGAGCCCTGCCACCCACTGCAGGGGTGAGCCCCGACTCGCCAAAGGGGTGGGTTTCCGTGATCCCGCAAGGGAAAGAGTCAGCTTCACTTCTTAGGAAAAAAGGAAGATGCCAGGGTCTGCCGGCAAAGAAAATCTGACTTCTGTATCAGAGCATCATCCATCCGTGCTGGAGCTTGCATTTCTACTGGGGGTAACTCCCCATTCCAAGCTCTCAGGGCACGTGGAGCACGCGTGGCAAAGCAGAGCCCTGCTCATGTCGGGGCATTGCACTGTCCTTCCTCTGGACCCCACACTGAGACCGGGGTCTCTCGCACTCCCAGGGAAGGACCTCATCAGCGGGAGTCGGGTAGCAAACCCTCAGAGACGATTATGGAATAAGCCACCACCGGGGAGGGAGTCTCTCAGCTCCCTGTTAGCGAGAAGCTGGTTTGTGCCCTTGAATGAATCTCTTTGAAGATCGTGGGGAGGGTTGGCTGCTGAAGAGCCTCTTCAGTTCTCACAAAACTCCGTTTCTTATCTGAATCCCGCTCGCTCACATCTTTGGTACTCAGTTCCACATGCTTTTGTATAAATGCAAATCGTAACAGTTTTAAATTTACCACCCTTCTGTTTCATTGATGATTCTCTTGTTGTTTGCTACTAATTTGGAGACAATGCTGATTGGACTAGAAGCCTGGGAAAACTTTGATTCCCCTGAAAAATAATAAATAATTCCAGGATATGTTTCTATTGCCCTTTTTGTTACACAAAAGAAAGGAGGAGACTGCAGAGATGTCAGACAATAATGTTTCTTCAGTACGAAGACGGAATGGGAAGCTACTTTTCCTGTTTGCATACAATGCATGCTCTTCTTTCATGCAACTCCTTTAATCAAGTTTTGCAAGATCAAATTCCGGCCCGTTTTGTGTAATTCGCAGGGCTGGTTTTACATATCCTTTGCAACTAGAAAATGTCAATGACACATGGAAATGCTTGTATTTGCAAAATAACAGTTAGACATTTGCCATCTGTAAGCAGAGTCAAGCAGTCGGTCTGGAGGAACGAGGGGAGGGGGGTCTGTGGTGTGTCCCCAACAGCATGACATGGCCTAGGAAAGGGTGACGTATCAGGTGAAATGTGGGGAGCAAAAAGTCACTTTCGAAGCTGCCGGTGGGAGAAACTTGGACTCATCAGCAACATCTTGTGGAGCTTCATCGCAGCTTTTCACTCCTCCTTTCCACTGGTGCGATGACTGCGGCTGCCTCGGGACCGGGCAGAGTCAGTCCCTGGGTGTCTGTTAATAAGAGTATCTGCCCGCATGTCCTCATTCTCCTGAGGTGTAGCTGAGTGTAGGGATTGTGCTAAATGGGAACAAACACAACAAATAAAATAGCCTGGGGTAGGGCTGTGAACTGTGAAGTTATAGGCTCTGAAGTTACAACTAGGACAGTGAATAAACTTGGATGGGGAAGAAACTAGACGTGCAGACATCCAGCTCCATTTAGCATCTCGTAATCAACAGAGGTTCTCCAAAATTTGGGTGAACATCAGCACAACCAAAATCACATCCAGGCAGTGCCATTGCATTCACGCTTGTCCTTGGATGGTGGGGCACTTCTGCCAGAAAGTGCAAACGGTTTGGAGTGACCCTACATCAGCCCTTCAGCAAGACTGATTTTCCAGGCTCTTCCAGGCTCCTCTGCACAGGACTTAAAAGCAAATAAAGAAAACCGAAGCTTGCCAGAAACTGATGATACCTCAGGGAGAGAAAGTGCAGAGGAAAAACACAGGCACTCTGCAAAATGACTGTGAGAGCTTTCCAGGCAAATACCTGTAGATGAACAAAGACTCCTTGGTACAAAATAAAGATGACTCTGGTGAGTCTTTACAACATTACTGTGCATGGCAGGAATTACGAGGAATATACACAGATATGTGTTCCTCAGATATATATTCTATGTATTAAAGCAAACACTTGCACCATTAATGAACAAGAAGTGGAGAAAGAAAAAAAAAAAAAAGAGGGAACTGAATTGTGCAGAGCAATGAAGGGGGAATGTTGTTGTATCAGGCTCAGCACTTCGTAAAATACAAAGGAACTGTGGCAGCTCTTCCCATCTCAGGCATATTGGGCCTGATTCTGATCATTTGTGCATCATTTATATGTGTGTATCCAATCAGATGTTGAAATTAGCTGAGACAGCAGCTAGACCCATTGATGGAGAAAAAAACCCTACATTAATTGCTGGGACCACAAGCTTAGTACCCTGCACAGTACCCTGAATAGGGTAAGTACGAGTTTGAGATGGGCTTACATGCCCAAGCTGCTTTGCCCATCATGCCAAAGCAGCCCTGGACGTTGCTTCTCCTGACCCACGCCCTGGGAATGTCCTTGGTGGACCCCCAGACATCGTAACTCCAGCAAACCCTGTATGGGCAGTCCTGTTCACGTGACCAAGGGACACATCCAGTCAAATAAACAATTCAAAATCACTCGAAAGCTAACAGGGAAATCAGTAACATCCATCATAGATTTGTCATTGAGAAATCATTTGAAAGTCAATCTAATTTTCCTCTGTGGTGGGACAACAGGCTTTGTGGATAAAGAGCACACAGCAGATGCAGCATACCCTGATGTCAGTAAGGTTTTTGATAATTTTTTTTTTCACTTAATATTCTCGGAAGCAAGCTAGGAAGCATGAAAACAATGTGGATGTAGTGCCAGGTTGTCTGTCCTGCTCTGTTTTCGTCGCTGATCTGAATGAGGGAATGGAGTCCAGTAGTTTAATGCACACGTGAGACTGGTAGGACTGCTAATGCATACAAGCAGAGAATGGGAATTCCAAATGAGTTTGACATGAGGGAGATGTGGTCTGAGAAGGATCTACAGCGGGTCAGTAGGGAGAAGTGCAAGGTACAGCACTGTAATACTCAAATGCACAAATGCATGGGGAAAATTAGCAAAGCAGAAGTTCCTCAGGCAGGGGTCTGGGTGCTGCCGTCTATCTGAAGCCAAATATGACACACCAAACATTATACCACGCTACGTAAGGAAGCATATGGCTGATGAGACACAAATCAACCCTCTGCTGCAGTTAGCTGTGGTGAGACCTCAGCTGGAGGACTGTGTCTGCCTCCGAGAAAGGTGTCCCAGTTTGAAGATAATCCAGAACAGAGCAATGAGACTGGCTGGAGGCCTGCTAAAGCCTATCTAAGTAAAGACTGAGCACACTGTGCCCGGTTGTCTTCCAGAAGTGGAAGGGAGTGTAGCATGACAGTAATTCTTGCATGTAGATAAGGGTGCTACAAAAAGGAAAGGGATATACTGTTCTTCATCTTCTTACGGGGCGACTAAAACCACAACATTCTCATGAGGGGAATTTTTTTCTTTCTCATAGGAAGAATTGAGAGGGTGGGCTGGGCTGTCTGGGGAGGCCATGGGGTGTCCGTTACAGGAGGGCCACAAGAATCATAAGAAATGGTACACGTGCGACTGCTTCTGCCTTGTCGCAGGGACAGGGACAAGCCAAACTCCAGCAGCCTGTTCCTACCCGGGGATTCCGGGACTGTAGAAGTAATGTTATCGGATTCCGTTATTGTTGGGGTTGTTCTGCTTGGCTGATTATTTACTGGAAGACATTAACTCAAAGTAAAACACCAATAATCACCCTGCAGTATTAGAAGTTTACCAAATTGAGGAATTTCCTTTCAAAAACCATTCCTAAGTAGGACATTCAATGTAGTTTATGAGGATAAGAAAAGCCATCTAGGGAGCTAGTACAGGGAAGCTGCTCCCGTGGCTAGAATACTATCTAGGATATAAGAGTGCTGGGTTTTATTTGTGTTGTTCTGCCATACATGTCTCGCTTGCTTTTGAACAAGTCTGTTTGCTCAATCAGTAAAGTGTCACTAGTATTACTTCTGGTTTGGATATCATGCCTAAAGCCTCTCTGAAGCCTGCAAGGGACTCACATGCTATAAAACGAGGGTTCATATAAAATACCTAAGATAGAGAAATTCAGATATAAGATTCTGTAAGTATTTTTACGTGGAGAAAACATACACCTAGCCCGATTGTCTGCCTTCAAACAGATGCTAAGTAAAATGGTTTATTTAGGATGATTGATTATAGGAACTCAACTCATACATCCCAAACATATTCTACAATCACATCTTCTTTTCATTTGCAAGGGCTGAAAAGAATTTTCATATCTCTTCTCCCCCCTGTGATTTATCATTTCTGAGGCTAAGCCTGTTATCAACATGGGTTCGCTCTAGAGCTCCCAGAAGTCATAACACATTAGCATGTCTTATTAAACCAAGGCTGTGGTTAGAGCTGCAGAAATAGCAATGCTCTTTCTAAAGAAAAAGAAATAATAAAGGATCGAATTCTGCATTTATTAGTTCTTCTCCTGTCAAAGATCTCTTTGGATGTCAATGGGCTTTCTGCTGCGCTGTCAAAGGCCACATATAACAATTTAGGTGGTATTGATCTGATGAGATTTAGACAAGCTAAAAGTTAGGTACTTAGTCTCGAACGGTTAGGCTCTTTCTACAACCAGCGGAGGGGGATTGCTATGTCAACCCCCCTGACAGTATATGTTCAAGTCAGAGCAGAAGAATTGTCCCAGAAGTGCCCATCTTTGCAGCTGCTTTTGTAGAAGGAGTCCAGCTGCTCAGCCTGGATTTAAACTGGCCAGGTTTTAAACAGCTTATGTCAAGTATGATTAAATTCATCCTTGGAATTTGACTCAGGGCCTGTTGGAATAAACAGCATCTTTCTGTTGACCCAAGTGACTCCTGGGCCAGATTTTCCTGTCCTGAAAATCTGTAAATCCAGTACCTTTCCTCCTTGCAGATCAGGGTGTCAAGATGTTGTTCTTCTCTTATACCTACTTTGCCTTTGGAAATTATGGCAAAAAGGCCCAATAACCTGAATGGGAGACTTGTCTGAGGAAGAGGAGCAGGATTGGGCCCAAAGAGCACCATTTCTGAACTAATACAATGTTAAATGGCAGCTTGCTCTGAACCCCATCAAAAGCAACAGAAAGATTCCCAATGGGAGTTAGTTCAGATTCTATGTTAGGCAACAGAGATGTTCATTTTACCTTTGCAGATGAATCATGGTTCCTGTGGGTTTGATTTTACAAACTTCCTACAGAGATCAAAACTAACGTATCTGAAATGTGATCCTCCACACGATACTAACTGTGTCAGTTTGCCCCAGTGGGATATAGCTTCCCGTTCATTATAAGGGTCCTTCTTCTAATCTATCTCTACAGAGGTGTCTTAAAGAGCTCAAATGAGTGATTAGAGGTATTCCTGCTGTCACTTTACACACTTCTACAATCAAACCTAAGTCCCAGGTTCCAATCATCTAAGAGAGACCCTTGGTGCCATGGGAGTGGGCAGGCTCTGAAGCCCTCTGGGAGGTGGTGTGTACTTACAGCAGCATTAACACCTATGCTCTCCTTGGTCTCCCTTTGATTTTATTTTCATTTTTCTTTCTGAGACAAGTAAATTGCAAGTTACCGTGGTCCTCTAGCAGCAGCTAGAAAGATCCTGCATGTCCAGGGGAGGAATTGGTGCCAGGAGATGCTAAAGGTCTGAACGTTTTTGGTAACCCACTTTGAACTGCAGCCAGAGATGCTCTGCTGCCCAACGGTACAGAGTTATCTCTTGGAATCATGATGTGTTTCTTGCCTGGAAGACAACCCACTTTAGGAAAGACCAAGATAGTGGAAAAGAAGCCAGTTAGAAATCTCAGAAGCAGCCTGATCTCGTAAGACTGGCTTCTCACATACCAGAAATCCATCGTCTCCAAAGTGACCCATCCCTTGCTAATAACGATTATCAAGAGGAGGTGAATTGTGGCAGGAAATCAAAGCAGAGGTGGAAGGGATACGCTTCAGTTAGCCACCACAGTGAAGGGAGGGAAAGAGAAAATGATTGAACAACAGGCTGGCCTCCCATGGAGGGGGGTAGCATTGCTCCATCATCTGTGAAGCTTAAGACGGCTGGTGCAGGAAATATTTATCACCGTAATGACAAGGGAGAAGACGAAGGGCTGAGATAGATCCTAGCTTATTCATCTCCCATTTTTCAGAACAGAAAAATACTTGGAGATGGAGCAACCAGGTGTGTGGTAGATGTAAATAGACAGGACCTAATCATGCCCTGGAGCTACACTGATTCACCCTCGCTCAGAACTGCGTGTCCTGGTGCTTTGTTGGTGTCAGAGCTTTGCCTGCAGAAGGGTGATGCAGGGGTATGAATGTCAGGATGCTGCTGTCTTCAAGAGTAACTGAACTCCAGGACCAGGTGTGTGAGACCCATCACATGCACTCAGCTGGGCTCCGGGTGCCGCAATTCCCTTCTTGCTTAGATCCCTTAGAGCGGCACACACACTGCCCGCACCATCCTCCTGCTTCACACCCAGCCAAAGAACATAGGGAGCTTTAAAATTTCAACCAGGTAGGGCACATCCCAAGATAAACAAGCGTACCTATTACTGGTTTCTAACCCTTTCACTGGTCAAGGGCAGTAAGATGAGCACATTCTGTACAGCATCTCCTTCCCCCTGTGTAGATGGGAGTGTTAGCAGCTGCCAAAGATCCTACAGCTGATCAGAGCCTGGAAGCTGCTGACGTACTTTGCTATTGTAATTTCTTGTTCACCGTTTCCTGCGGAGCACAACCACGCCGTCCAATCGCCTGTGGCAGCAAGCAGGTGAAACGAGGCACCAAGGTGAGAGAGAACGGAACATCCACAAAAAATCCCACCAGCTGAAAACGCTTTTGTGCTTCTGTTTTCCTGCTTTCTCACACTCTCTATTCATGTCCTTCTTCCCCGTACTGCTGCCTGGGCTTTTTGCAAATGAAATTTTTTTGCGAATAACAAACAGCCCCACTGTGCTCTTTAGGACACAATTGGTAAGAGGCCCCCAAATATCCTCCACAACCAAGGGAAACCACCTCCATGTCGGAAAATCAGACCCTGCCTTAGAAGCCAGGAAAAGCTTGGGACCTTGAATAATAAGTGTTTGAAAAGCTGGTCTTCCTGAGGACTTGCATCTCGGGTATGGGAGCCAGCGTGGAATCTCTGATGTCTAACAAGCGTGGCAATTGCTCCTGTCCCTCAACAACCAAATGTCTTCCTATCCCTCCTTTATCCAGCTGCTGCTTTCTCACACACCTGCTGGGAGCGTATGTTTGTTTACCCTTCCACCCGACTGGTTGGAATTCGATGCTGAGACAAAGAAACAGAGAAATAGACAAATTAGGAAATAGATGATTACTTAATCTTAATGCCTGAAGGAATACTCCTCACCCCTGAATCTGCTTCTATCCCACAACGCCACTGCTGTTGTTATTTTCTCTCTGTTTTATACCTGTTATGGAAAGCTGGTCATGATTTTTCTTCCCCTAACTGAAAGGATCATTTCTGTATTGGCTAAGTGCTGTACCTATCTGTGCCTCCTTTCGCTGCTGAACTGTGCTGCCTCGTCCAGCTTAAGGCAGGAATGGGTTTAGTTTTTCCTTCTCGCCATCCCATGCTATGCAGCAATGTTCTCAGCACTCCACTGCAGTTGTCCTTGTGTGGGCACCTACCCAGGCTGTTTAAGGAAGTTTGCCCTTCTCTTCCACTGTCATTGTAGGGCAAGAGTACGAATGAAAAGTACACGATGGAAGATCTTGTGCTATGTCTCACTGACCAATGGCTCATTTCCTGAACTACTTCATGCAGTGATTCAGCCCACACCACCGGTGTGTGTCACAAAGGCTGAGGAGCAGGCAGGGTTGGATGGATGAGCAAGAAATGTAGTAGGCATGGACCTGAGCGAGGGACGCAGCGCACACAGCCTTAGAGATGGGGAGCTAGGTCAGGCTGGGAGCAATCACAGAGCAGACAGAGCAATCTGCTTTCTTTAGGGCACTTTGCAGCTTTGAGAGCGTGCAATTTGCACATGGGAGTGTCTGGAAAAAGAGTGAGGCTGCCCATGGGTCAATGCAGGGCTCAGCTTTCTTCTGACCCTTCAATCCTTGCCTCTGACAAGGCGAAATAGCAGGTCTGAGCTGTTGGTTGAGGACTAGGGGTAGTACTTCCATCCTGCTGGGAATGAAGGTCACTCAGCAACCCTCGGGGACTAACCTTCTGCCCCAAGAGAAGTCCTTGAGGGTTGAAACCTCCTGCAACTTCCCCCTCAAGCTGACCCAGTCTTCCTGGCTCACAACTGTTACCTGAGATACTGGGGAGGAGGAGGAGGGAGGCAGAAAAGAAGGGGCAAGCACATCAAAAGTTTAATCCTCCACAAAGAGTTCAAATGCAAAATCTAAAGATGTATCACAAACAAAATAAAGCTCCCTGAAGTATTTGTTTAATGTTTATCCAGTTCTGAATCCTTTTCTTGGCAAACGGTCTGTTCTCCCTGTGAAGTGAAAGGGCTGGGACTGCCTGCCAAGCGGTTAAAGACTTCAGAGCAGAACATGGGAGACTGTATCTCAAGGATGGAAGCAACGCAAAAGCCTGCTCCCTGCATCGCAAGTCACAGGTGAAGAATGTTTGTGTTCAGGTAATGAAAAACGGTGGTATCTGCATACACTTTCATATGGGTGCATCTGGCATCTGTTCATTTCTTGAAAGGAAAGCATCCTTGGAACTGTCTGTAGGATCCCTGCTGCTTTGCACCTTGCCATCTTTTATTTCTGTATTACCATTACTATTATTTGTTCCCTGTAAAGTTGCTACTAAAGTGGTGGCTCTGAGATTTGAAGTCCTCGTTTCTTGGGTGACAAAGCTTTCATGAATCTGAGCCAAGAATCAGCAACCGGGATTTATTTAATGGATGAAGTTCTTTTGCACTTTTCTAAGCAACAAAGGGACATTGAATATTTGGATTTGAGGATGTTAAAAATTGTTAAAAAAAGCAAAATGCACATACATACATTCTATAGATATATGCATGACTGAAATATACACTAATGTATCTATAAGGGCTGATCTTACTGTTCTTCAAGTGGTTGTAGACAGTACCCTTCCCTAACAATTCTTTTTAAAAGGGAGAAGAAAGAAAAAAACAGAAAAAAACACACTCACTTTACTGAGAGCCGGTTTAGAAGAAGTTATTAGTGACAACTGTCTCAGGTCAGGATCCTTTGCACTTCAACGTCTAAAGGAAAATTAATTTCCACAAAGAAATAAACCAGGATAAGGGAACAGGTGAGAAAGGGCACAGATAGGTACTTTAGCAATGAAAAAGGGCAAAGCACACGGCCTTAGGAGATGGGAGGGATGCCTGAAGGTCTCAGGGGGTTGGCAATGGAACCCTCTGAGAAAAAGTCTTTCACCTCCAGGTCAATGGTTCAAAGCCAGCTGAAGACAAAGCATGGGTTGATGGTCTTGACGAAGGGAGTTGATGATAGTCTCGCACCCATTTTGGCTGGAAAGGGCACCCACTTCTCAGCCAGCTCCTTCGATGGCAAATTCTGCTTCAGCAGAGAAGAATTGACAGAGGCACAGAAGGCACATTCTTTGCTTAGTCCCCACTGAAAAACCAGAGCTCAAGACTGAGATACGCTAGTCCTAGCCACCGTTTGCAGAGGCTCCTCCAGCTCTTTTGGGCCGCAGAGCTTTCAATCCCACAGCCTTTCTGAGAAGCTGCTTTTCATACAAAGTGAAAATAGAGTCTAGATCACTTTTTTATAATAGTCTGCCATTTCTGTAGAGCCAGGTAAAGTTGGGCTCATGGGGTTGAATTTTCAGTGCAGCTGAGCTGTTTCCGTTTCCAACAATTCCAGTTATTTCTGTACACGCAGCACCTGGAAATACCCCATCACATTAATGACAGCACTGGATTTGATAGGCTTAATGTGGCCATATCACACTATTCTGCCTCCTCTCCTGTGATCCTACCTGGTGAGGGTAGGTGGCAGAGTCCAGACTGTGGCATGGGTGTGAGCTGAGGCTGATAGTCATTCCTGCCTATGCATATTGCTCCCTTTTTATCTTCGTCCTCCCGAGCAAGCAATATGTCTGGGACCACTGCTACCTTTCAGCCTCTTGCCTCTTACTTTCACTTTTTCCAGTCCAAGAGCCCTTGCCTCAGGCCACCAGTGTTGAAAAGCCCAGGCCACCATCTCCTGCCCTTATTGTCCCACTGGTCATGGCTCTTTTTCCCCCATTCTGGCATTGTCTTCTATGACAACAAGGCATCTGGGACATGACGGAGGGTTGGGTCAGTAAATGGCCGTAGAGAGGGGAGATGGAGACATTTCTAAAAGCATTTCCTCCTTCCCTTGCAAGCTGCTTGTTTTCCCTGACGGTGCAGTTGCAACCCCCATCAGCTTATAAAACGGGCTGCGAACCATTCGCTCAAATCCCTTAGTGAGTCCCTCTGCAAACAGTGAGAAACTCCATTAGCAGTGGCAAAGCTCTTCAACGTACTCTGTGGTTGTCTCCTTTTCCTTCCCTCCTCCCTTTCCCCCTCTCCAGTGCTCCTAATTAGGTCATTAATTCCTAAATCAGGCACACCAAAGCTGCTGCCACGGCAGTGTAAGCGTCCCTGCCATGAGGGAAAAGTGGGCTCAGCATGGAAAGCCAGTACCCACTCACTTCTCAGATGCTTTGTGTATTAATGTAACAGCCCTCCGCAGAGGATCCTGCCTGGGGAATGGAAATCTAGTGTTTGCCACTTGTTGAGAATTTTTTTCCTCCACAAGCCACCCGCGTGTTATATATATATGCATATATTTTTTCCTGTTTTCCTCTTGCTTTCCTCCCCCTGGTAACTTGCGTGTGGCAATTAAGTAAGCCTTCCGCAGCGTACGGAGCGGGCGAGTTGCCTGCAGAGCTGAGTCCAGGCCTGTGATTGGAGATCTGGAGCTGATAGCCCTCTTCTTGGCACTCAACCATTTCTTTTGACTTCAAAGCAAGAAACAAAAGATGTTTCAAGGACTTCTTTGGAAAATCACCATTAGATATGATGAGGCTTAGGGCCGTTTCCATGGCAATGGAGCCTTTTTACATTGTGATCAGTGCTGCAAAATGGAAATGTTCTTTTGTCTCTGAAAGTCTGTTCACTTATTTATATATATGTGTGTGTGTGTATTTCTTTCAGCAACAAAAAAATAATAAAAGGAATTAGATCTCATGGCAGGTTCCCTAAACTGAGTCACCTTCTCACCCTGTGAAGTTTTTCTTAGTTCTTTAAACTCCTGCATCAAAGCAAAAACTTCACATGGTTTGATTTAAGTGAATATTAGTATTTAGGCCATCAGATTAACAGCCTTTTAACACAGGGTACTAACATCTAATTGTCCCCGTGGACTGAGAACGTGATGAACAGAGGTGTTCTGTTGACCCAAAAGAGCAAATCAAGTGTCTCCCTATGGCCGTGACTATCTCCTCTTTTGTCCTACTGTGCTCGATCTCTTTGTATCTGTTGCTTCATCCTATTACTTTGTCACTGCTGATCAGAGTTTGCTTGAAAATCAATGATGCAATCAAAACCCTAGGCTCCCCCAAAACTGTATCACTTTCCCGCAGAATAAACACTTCTGTCTTCATTCAGACATGGAGAAGGCTATTTGGGCATGCTGCAAATGAACCTAACCTTCAGATGGAAATACCTGAATTTTCTCTTTCTGATGACCGCATTATTTTGAGGCAGGGTAAGAGGAGAGAGGTTGGGAGGTGACAAGTACAGCTCGGGGGCTAGAGAGTGTGCAGTTCCCATTTGTACAGGCATTCTTCTGTTTTCAGTTTATGCCTGTGACCAGAAATGCCAGGACCAAAGCGCCACAAATAAATGCCACACCTGGCCCAGCATTTTTATGTACTTCTTCATCTCGTGTGGCCTTGTCTGAACCCTGCCCAGGTTATTACCGAGAACCACGCATGGATGGGGCTGTGTTTGAGAGCAGCTCTGTGGTGCAGGGGATCCTCTCTGGCCCCCCGAGACGTGCAGCTCGGGGCCAGATCCCTGCACAGCTCTGGCGTGTGCGTGATGAGCAAAACCAGCCCAGAGCCTTTGCTCCTACCTGGCATCACTCTCTTCCTCCTTGCCACCCTCAGATGTGCTCAATGGCTTTCCACTCATGATAGCAACTGAGGAATCTGCCCATAAAAGCTGAGGTTTATCTCCTGCCAGTTTCCCCATTTGTTTTTTTATTGTCATTTTCACTGCCAGTTAAACGGAGTTTTCTTCCACTCTCTCCTCACGCTCCTTTTGCTTGCATAAAACATGATGCTGTATTGTGAACAATGCAGGAATACATTACATAAATTTCTCTTTGATATCCAGCGTGTTTCCTGCTGTAAT